>NC_142794.1:7064962-7364962 GCF_049724085.1 Artemia sp. Qi Xiang Cuo | reverse complement strand
ATTTTTGATGTCTTTTCATACTGCAGTCTTTCAAACATAATACCAGCGGTAAGATCTGAACCCACGCCTCCGAAGAGACTGGTGGCTAACACCAGTGCCTTGGACCACTCGGCCAGGCTGCCTTTCATAAATATATATGTGTATCCGGGTTGCAGAAGTAGCTAGCAACCTAGTAAGAGACGATCAGTCTAATGCTAAGAAATATAAAAACCCAAAACTCCTAAAAATTGAGTCATCCGGGTTGCAGCGGTAGCTAGCAACATAGTAAGAGACGATGCTAAGAAATATAAAAACCCCTAACTCCTAAAAAAAGAGTCAGATCAGAACAAAAAGTACACCATTAGAACCGCCTTATCCGAAACCCCTGTTTAGTAAAATTTCTGTGCCTTGGCTTGAACAGCAAGGGAAATATATTGGCTTGAAAATCAAGATAATGGCAGCTACTACAACATTCTGCCTAAACGGGATATTTTTTTTCTTTTTTCTTTGTTTCCAGAGATAGCTTGGCACTGGAACATCGTAGATATTTGTTCAATAGCTCATTTTAAAGGAAATTAATTGGGTTAAAATTTATAGTAACTAAAATAAATTATTTCAAAAAGAGAATAAATTTTGCCACTAAAAACTGTATTTTTGATATCTTTTCACACTGCAGTCTTTCAAACATAATACCATCGGTAAGATTTGAACCCACGCCTCCGAAGAGACTGGTGGCTAACACCAGTGCCTTGGACCACTCGGCCAGGCTGCCTCTCATAAATAATATATATGTGAATTTGGGTTGCAGCAGTAGCTAGCAACCAAGTAAGAGACGATCAGTCCAATGCTAAGAAATATAAAAACCCAAAACTCCTAAAAATAGAGTCAAATCAAAACAAAAGTACATCATTAGAACTACCTTGTCTGAAACCCTACTAGATAAATAATGGGTGTCATCATAGTTTTATATTAGAGCTATGACGTGATTAGAAAAACACGAAATTATATTGTTGTTTCTGAAGACGTCATGAAATAATACCATTGCGCCATGACGTCATGAAATAAAATCATTACGCCATGACGTCATAATTTCTATATAAGAAACGTCAAAACTGTAAATGGTTTCATTCGTGAATACATAATGATTATCCGGGTTGCAATGGTAGCTAGCAACCTAGTAAGAGACGATCACGTCCAATGTTAAGAAATGTAAAAACCCATAGTTCCTAAAAAAGGAGTCAGATCAAAACAAAAAGTACACCATTAGAGCCGCCTTGTCCGAAACCCCTTGAAAGGAAACTTACCGCCCTTTGGCTTGAACAGCAAGGGAAATATATTGGCTTGAATATCAAGAAAATTGACTTTAACCACGTTATTCTCCACAAACGGGATATTTTTTCTTTTTTTCTTCTTTTCCAGAGATAGCTTTGCACTAGAACATCGTAGAGAGTTGTTTAATGGCTCATTTTAAAGGAAATTAATTGGGTTAAAAACCTTTTGTAACTAAAACAAATTATTTTAAAACAGGATAATCCGGGTTGCAGCGGTAGCTAGCAACCTAGTAAGAGACGATCACATCTAATGTTAAGAAATATAAAAACCCCTAACTCCTAAGAAAAGAGTCAGATCAAAACAAAAATTACACCATTAAAACCACCTTGTCTGAAACTTCCCTATAGTTAACTTTCTGTCCCTTGGCTTGAATAACAAAGAAAATATATTGGCTTGAAAATCAAGAAAAATGGCAGCTACTACAACATTCTGCCTAAACGGGATATTTTTTTTTATTTCCGCTTGATTTTCCTCCTCAACTAGCTGGGCACTGGAAAATCCTAGAGAGCTGTATAATAGCTCATTTTAAAGGAAATTGCAACATCTAGTCACTTTTGTAATTAAAAATAAAATACTTTTAAAGTAGAATCAATTTTGTCAAAAAAATTGCATTTTTGATGTATTTTCATGCTGCAGTCTTTTCAAAGATATTTAAATTTTGAAGCAATCAAACAGTTCATGGTAATGAAATCTATAGTAATAATAACTACTTGTCTCAATAGTAACCGACACTCTAAAGAATTATAATAAAGAACCACCTCTTGCCTATACTAAATTATATAGGCCACTCAACTATGGTATAGGTAAGTAAAGTTTACATAAAGGACTGATATAGTTCATTATGGTAAAGAACGAATTCTAGGCCATAGTAACTAATTTAATTTTGAAAAGAAGAAATTTACATAAAGGACCGATATAGTTCATCATAAAAGGAATTTGTCAATTAGGTTTTTTTTACATAATTATCCTTTACTATGTAAAACGCAGTAATTTTTGGGGGTTTTATCAAAAAATTTATTTGTTAACTGAATCTAGAATAATTCCTGAAAATTTTAAATATAATAATTTTATTTAACTGCAAACTGCAAAAATATTTATGATGTCTGAACAATAATTCAAATTTTTGGATTCAAACCAGTATACATTAATCCAGTAAGGGACGATCACGCCAAATGTTAAAAATGAAATAGGTCTTATATCCTAAAACTAGAATCACATCAAAAAACGGTGTACACTATTAGAATCAAACAGTTCGTAGTAACGAAATGTATAGTAAGAGTTACATTAAAGAATAGTTAATTATAAATGAGGAATCGTTATAATAAAGATTGAACTCTTGCTTTTGCTAACTTGCGTAGGCAACTTAACTATAGTTAAGATTACATCCAGGTTGCAGCGGTAGCTAGCAACCTAGTAATTGACGATCACGTCCAATGTTAAGAAATGTAAAAACCCATAGTTCCTAAAAAAGGAGTCAGATCCAATTCAAATGTACACCATTAGAACCGCCTTGTCCGAAACCCCTTGAAAGGAAACTTACCGCCCTTTGGCTTGAACAGCAAGGGAAATATATTGGCTTGAAAATCAAGAAAAGTGGCAGCTACTACAACATTCTGCCTAAACGGGATATTTTTTTTTCTTTTTTTCTTCTTTTCCAGAAATAGCTTGACACTGGAATATCGTAGAGAGTTGTTCAATGGCTCATTTTAAAGGAAATTAATTGGGTTAAAAATCTATAGTAACTAAAATAAATTTTTCTAAAACAGGACAAATTTTTCAATTAAAAACTGGATTTTTTATGTCTTTTCATACTTCAGTTTTTTCAAAGATATTTGATTTTTGTACATAAATCATAATTCAGTCTTTTCAAAGATATTTGATTTTTGTACATAAATCATAATCGTATTCCAGCGGTAAGATTTGAACCAGCGTTCCGGGTTGCAGCGGTAGCTAGCAACCTAGTAAGAGACGATCACGTCCAATGTTAAGAAATATAAAAACCCCTAACTCCTAAAAACAGAGTCAGATCAAAACAAAAAGTACACCATTAGAAACGCCTTGTCCAAAAACCCTATAAAGGAAACTTACCGCCCTGCGGCTTGAATAACAAAGAAAATATATTGGCTTGATAATCAAGAAAATTAACTTTAACCACGTTATTCTCCGCAAACGGGATATTTTTTCTTTCTTTCTTTTCCACAGATAGCTTGGCACTGGAACATCGTAGAGAGTTGTTCAATGGCTCATTTTAAAGGAAATCTCTAGATCTAGCGCTATTTGTACTAAATTTTTTTTTTAAATTAATTTTATAATAAAGAACGAACATTTTACCGATTATCTACTAATAACCATATATGACGTAATAAGTGACATGACGTAATATCTAAAACCTATTGTGTACTAATAACCATATACGAATTAATTACCGATGTGACGTAAAAATTGAAAAATTTTATTTTATTTTATTTTCGTTTTTAGTTAAGAATCGCTAAAGTTATAGACTGCAAAAATATTTATGGTGTCTGAACTATAGTTTTAATCTTTTAATTTAGACTAGAAAAATACCTGAAAATTTAAAATTTAGTTTAATTTTTTGTTAGGTTCTTGATACTTGATACGTGACATAAACATTCAACTAAATTTTCTAAATGAAAATGGCTTTAAAGAATCTTGTCGGACAAAAAATTATGAACGAAGTACTCAAAAGTAAACAGATGCGATTGGAGAGTTCTTGTTGTTGATCGGCTTTCAATGAGAATGGTGTCTGCCTGCTGTAAAATGCAGGAATTTGCCTCAGAAGGAATCACAATTGTTGAGGATATAAACAAAAGTAAGGAGCCATTGCGTCATTTGGAAGCGGTTTATCTTTTGACTCCTACAAACGATTCTATAAAACCTCTCATCGCAGATTTTGGATGTCCAGGGAGAACTCAGTACAAGGCTGCTCATGTATTTTTTACTGAAGCCTGTCCAGAAGAGCTCTTTAACGAACTTTGCAAGCACATCTCTGGAAAGTATATAAAAACTTTGAAAGAAATCAACATTGCTTTCCTTCCATATGAAAGTCAGGTCTTTTCACTTGATTTTCCTGATGGTTTCCAATGTTACTATAATCAAAACAAAGCCTCGCAAAGGACTGCTGCAATGAAAGAATGGCAGAGCAAATTGCCACCCTTTGTGCTACATTAGGGGAATATCCTACTGTGAGATATCGAGCTGATAACGAGAGAAATATCGAATTTGCCCAAATTGTTCAGCACAAGCTTGATGGTTACAAAGCAGATGAGCCTACAATGGGAGATGGCCCTGAGAAGTCCCGTTCACAACTTTTAATCATTGATCATGGGGTTGATGGCGTCTCACCTCTGTTGCATGAACTTACATTTCAAGCCATGGCATATGATTTGCTTCCCATTGAAAATGATGTATACAAGTACTTGAATTCAGGTGTGGAAAAAGATGTCCTTCTTGATGAAAATGATGACAAGTGGAAAGAACTACGGCATCAGCACATTGCAGTAGTTTCGCAAAACATTACGAAGAACTTGAAGACCTTTGTTGATTCAAAGAAGAGTCTGACTGCTGGTGACAAGTCATCAATTCGTGATCTATCTATGATGATCAAGAAAATGCCACAGTATCAAAAGGAGCTAAGTAACTACTCTTCACTCCTGAATCTAGCTGAAGACTGTATGAATAAATACGAGAGTGACGTCCGTCTTCTTTGTAAAGTTGAACAGGACTTGGCAATGGGTGTTGACGCTGAAGGAGAGAAAGTCAAAGATCCAATGCGACTAATTGTTCCTTTGCTTCTTGAAGAAAATGTTTCTCCCATGGACAAGATTCGTATAATTCTCCTCTACATTTTGTCGAAAAACGGAATATCTGGAGAAAATCTGACTAAACTTATTCAACATGCGGCAATACCAGACCCTGAACGACCCATCATCACCAACATGACAAACCTTGGGTTCTGTGTCATCAATGAGGGAGGTCGTAGAAAGCAGTGGTGTCCAAATCGCAAGGAAAGAGAGCAGACTTACCAGATGTCCCGTTGAACTCCTATTATCAAGGATGTAATGAAGGATGCCATTGATGATAAACTTGATGAAGAGCATTTTCCTTATCTTGCTGGACGAGCTGCATCGACTGGTGCTAGAGGAATACCCACCAGTGCTCGTTATGGACAGTGGCATAAGGACAGATCACAGCAAAATATGAAAAACGTTCCACGGCTGATAGTTTTCATCGTTGGCGGTGCCACATTTTCAGAGATTCGTTGTGCTTACGAAGTTACGAAAGCTATTAATACTTGGGAAGTTATCATTGGATCCACCCACATAATAAGCCCAGAAGAATTTTTGAAGGATCTAAAGCAGCTGTCTGAATAGAAAATATTCAAGGCATTGCTGGCCGATGCTGTGCCAATAGGAGCCACAGATGAATATAGCACTGTTATATGACTAATTTGGAACTGGTTATTGTTTTCTAATTATAACTTATCCAAATAAAGCAATAGTAATTGACAAAAAAAAAAAAAAAAAAAAAAAAAAAAAAAAAAAAAAAACACGGCGTTGCGATATCAAGATAGCGTAACGAAAGATGCAGCCGTGATTACAGCTGTGAAATTTTTTACGAGGGAGACTCTTCGAGAAAACCATGAACAACTGAACGAGATAGCAGACAGTTTTGGTGAGCAGTATGTGAAAGAAAGGCGTAGTCAAGCTTCGAGAGAAACGCTAGCCAGTGATATGTATGATACTGTGAAACTATTGAGCTCTGTAACTGAGTTTAAGACACGGTTCACCATTTGGAAATTATCCGAAGTACCGAAAATTCCACAAGACACTTTTACAACCTTGTGTGTGAAAGTTAACGAATACACGGATAAGATTGACAGTGTTATGTTACAATAAAGAACGACATCTAGCCCATGTTAACTGAAATATAAATAGGGATTATGTTTTTTCCATCAGTATCATGGCTGTAGAGATGGCTGAAACCTAGTTACATTAAAAGACGATCATTGGAATAACAAACAATTGCATACATTGTTATAATAAAGATCGAACTCTTCCCTATACTAACTTGCATACGCAACTTCACTATAGTTAAGATTACAGTATTTATGTTATACATCATTATAAATTATAAAAGGTTCAAATGTTCGAAGATTATAGAGTTAAAATTACATTAAAAGACGATCACTGAAATAACATAACATTCCAAACATTGGACTTAGATAGCTACTTGATTTTTTGAGTTTCGTCTCTTACTATTTAAAAGAAGAAAAAGCCGTAGGATTTTTCCAGTTTGTTACATAAAGGATCGATAACGTTCATGAAAATCCGGGTTGCAGCGGTAGCTAGCAACCTAGGAAGAGACGATCACGTCCAATGTTAAGAAAAATAAAAACCCATAACTCCTAAAAAAAGAGTCAGATCAAAAAAATGTACACCATTTGAACTGCCTTGTCCGAAACCCCTGTATAGGGAAATTTCTGTCCCTCGGCGTGAACAGCAAGGGATATATAGTGGCTTGAAAATCAAGAGAAGTGGCGGCTACTATAATATTCTGCCTAAACTGCATATTGTTTTCTTTTCCACAGATAGCTTGGCACTTGAACATCGTGTATAGTTATTCAATGGCTCATCTTAAAGAAATTAATTGGGTTAAAAATCTTTTGTAACTTAAACAAATTATTTCTAAGAGAGAATAAATTTTTCAATTAAAAACTGCATTTTTTATGTCTTTTCATACTGCAGTCTTTTCAAAGATATTTTTTTTTGTACATAAATCATAATCGCATACCGGCGGTAATCTGGGTTGCAGCGGTAGCTAGCAACCTAGTAAGAGACGATCACCTCCAATGTAAAGAAATATAAAACCCCTCAACTATTAAAAAAAAGAGTCAGATCAAAACAAAAAGTACACCATTAGAACCGCCTTGTCCGAAACCTCTATAAAGGAAACTTACCGCCCTTTGGCTTGAATAACAAAGAAAATATATTGGCTTGAAAATCAAGCAAATTGACTTTTACCACGTTATTCTCCACAAACGGGATATTTTTTTCTTTCCGCTTGATTTTCCTTCTCAGCTAGCTGGGCACTGGAAAATCATAGAAAGCTGTATAATAGCTCAGTTTAAAGGAAATTGCAACATCTAGTGCCTTTTGAAATTAAAAATAAAATACTTTTTAAAGTAGAATCAATTTTGTCAAAAAAATTGCAATTTTGATGCATTTTCATGCTGCAGTCTTTTCAAAGATATTTGAATTTTGAAGCAATCAAACAGTTCATGGTAATGAACTCTATAGTAATAATAGCTACTTGTCTCAATAGTAACCGAAACTCCTGGAACCAAAATCTTCTTTTTTGGCTTAATCGCTAAAATTATTATGTAAACTGCAAAAATATCTATGATGCCTAATCAGTAATAGTAATTTCTTAATTTAAACAACAAAAATACATGAAAATTTTATAATTAGTTTTACTTTTTGTCTCGTGGAAGAAAATTTTTTTTCATCTCAGTTCAAAGTTATTATTGTATCCTGGAACCAAACTTTTTTTGGTTTGTAACCCGTAAAGTAAGTATCTCCTTATTATTGTCTTATAATTGCAATTATTTTAGTTTTCTGTCCAGAATCGCTAAACTTATTATGTAAACTGCAAAAATATTTATGGTGTCTAACCAATAATACTAATTTTGTAATTCAAACAAGATAAATACCTGAAAATTTAAAAATTAGTTTTTTTATGCTAGGTTTTAGATAGTCGACACGGGGTATTGTGTACTTAATAATTTTAAACCTTGAAAAAATATGGTCTCGCTTGAAAGGAAAAAAAGAAAGAATAACCAAAAAAACTATCAAAATCGAGCAATCCAAATTTCTACTAATAAAAAACTTTACTACACAAAAAATAAAGATAACATCCTGAAATATAAGACAAGTTTATTTAAAAGAGATATAGTAAAGAATATAATAAAGAACGACCTCTTGCCTGTACTAAATTTTATACGCCACTTAATTATAGTATAGGTTATCCGGGTTGCAGCGGTAGCTAGCAACCTAGTAAGAGACGATCACGTCCAATGTTAAGAAATATAAAAACCCCTAACTCCTAAAAAAAGAGTCAGATGAAAACAAAAAGTACACCATTAGAACCGCTTTGTTCGAAACCCCGATACAGGAAACTTACCGCCCTTTGGCTTGAATAACAAAGAAAATATATTGGCTTGAAAATCAAGAAAATTGACTTTAACCCCGTTGTTCTCCACAAATGGGATATTTTTTTTTCTTTCTTCTTTTCCACAGATAGCTTGGCACTGGAACATAGTAGAGAGTTGTTCAATGGCTCATTTTAAAGGAAATCTCTAGATCTAGCGCCTTTTGCACTTAATTTTTTTTTAATTAATTATTTTTTACAAAAAACTTAATTTTTTATATACAATATTGATCAATGACGTCATAGTCGTTGGATGTAGTTAGTATTACATAAAGGCTCGATCATCGAATTTAAGCTGAAACTAAGTAAAGGAGAATTATGCCTCCATATATTCACAGTGATGAATAAGATTTCCCATTACATCTGTAAACTGTTCCACAGTTGCCGGTCCATACCTTGGAAGCTTTTCACTAAACATGCAACATTCTTTTGGATATTACTATGATTATAATAAAGATCGAACTCTTCCCTATTCTAACTTGCATAGGCAACTTCACTATAGTTAAGATTACAGTATTTATATTATGACATTGCAAAAGGTATGAGAAAAAATTGCAAAACTCTGTAAACTGCAAAAATATCTAGAATGTTTGAGTAATCATATGCCAGCGGTGGGATTTGAACCCGCGCCTCCGAAAAGACCGGTGGCTAACACCAGTGCCTTTGACCACTCGGCCACGCTGCCTCTCATGTGAGTCCGGGTTGCAGCAGTAGCTAGCAACCTAGTACGAGACGATCAGTCGAATGCTAAGAAATATAAAAACCCAGAACTCCTAAAAAATAGAGTCAGATCAAAACAAAAGTATATCATTAGAGCCACCTTGTCTGAAACCCTACTAGATAAATAATGAATGTCGTCATAGTTTTATTAGAGCTATGACGTGAATAGAAAAACACGACATTATGTTATCTGGGTTGCAGCGGTAGCTAGCAATCCGGGTTGCAGCGGTAGCGTCCAATGTTAAGAAATATAAAAGCCTATAGTTCCTAACAAAGGAGTCAGATCAAATTCAAAAGTATTTATAGTAGCACGCAAGTTAAAAAAAACAGTACTACACAGACAACAGAGATAGTATCTTGAAAAGAGAAAAGCAAAGGTATTGAATCGACTAGGCGTATCGAGAAGTAATAATTGAGAGAGCAAAACAAAACAGGCAAGATGTGTTATCAAAATGATGAAGATTATAGACATGCAAAAATTGTGACAGCCAAACAAAAGTTCAAGGAGAGTTATCACAATGATGAAGATTACCGCATCAAATATAAGAAAAACCAAAAGCAAAGGTATTCAACCGTCCAGGTGTATCGAGAAGTAAAAATTGAGACAGCCAAACAAAAGATCAAGGAGCGTTATCAAAATGATAAACTTTATAGAGAAGCAACAATTGAGCAGGCTAGACAAAAGAGCAAGGAACGGTATGATAATGATAAAGTTATAATAAAGAACGACCTCTTGCCTCTACTAAATTTTATAAGCCACTTAACTATAGTGCTGGCTAGTACAATTATATTTAAGGCCAATATATTAAAATTTTCCATTAAAAGACGACCGTTGGAATAAAAACCCATTACATACATCTGATTTAGTTAGCTATTTGATTGCTTAAGGCTAGTCTCTTACTATTTCAAAGAAGAAAAAGCCGTAGGCTTTTTCTTGTTTGTAATCAATTTGAAATATTTATAATAAATAACAGACTCTAGCCAATAGTAACTTAAATATTTTATATAAAGATGTTTAGTAAAGAATGGGCTCAAGTCCAAAGGATCCGGGTTGCAGCGGTAGCTAGCAACCTAGTAAGAGACGATCACATCCAATGTTAAGAAATATAAAACCCCCTAACTCCTAAAAAAAGAGATCAAAACAAATCAAAACAAAAAGTATACCATTAGAACCGCCTTGTCCTAAACCCTTATGAAGGAAACTTACCGCCCTTTGGCTTGAATAACAAAGAAAATATATTGGCTTGAAAATCAAGAAAATTGACTTTAACCACGTTATTCTACACAAACGGGATATTTTTTTCTTTCCGCTTTTTATTTCTCCTCAGCTAGCTGGGCACTGGAAAATCATAGAGAGCTGTATAATAGCTCATTTTAAAGAAAAGTGCTACTACATATTGTGCCTTTTGTAATTAAAAATAAAATATTTTTTTAAAATAGAATCAATTTTGACAAAAAAATTGAATTTTTGATGTATTTCATACTGCAGTCTTTTCAAAGATATTTGAATTTTGAAGCAATCAAACAGTTCATGGTAATGAACTCTATAGTAATAATATCTACTTGTCTCAATAGCAACCGAAACTCCTGGAACCAAAATTTTCTTTTTTTGGCATAATCGCTAAAGTTATTATGTAAACTGTAAAAATATTCATGATGCCTAATCAGTAATAGTTTATATTAAAAGACAATCATTAGAAGATCAAACCATCGCATGTATTTGACTTGTTTGCTAGTAGATATAGTTATAATAAAGAACAAACTCTTGCCCTTAGTTACCTATGTCAAATTATGTAATTAATTTCCCCTGATTTTGTTTTAAAAATAATTCCCACACCGGGATTCGAACCCAAGCTAATTGGTTGAGAGACAACTATCCTAAGCCACTAGACCCTATGAGATGCGTGTAGAAAGCTAATTAATTGTTTTATGATATTACAATAAAGAACGACACCTAGCCCATTTTAAATGAAACATAAATAGGGATTATGTAATTTCCATCAGTATCATGTCTGTAGAGACGGCTGATACCTAGTAAAGAACAAACCATTACAGCAAAGAACATTTCATGATAAAGATTGATCAATGATGCCATAATCAAAGTTTGTAGCCAGGTCGTCTCTTACTATTCCAATTAAGAAAAAACCATATGCTTTTTCCTGTTTGCAATTTCACATCATCCGCGTTGCGGTGGTAGCTAACAACCTAGTAAGAGACGATCACGTCCAATGTTAAGAAATATATAAACCCATAACTCCTAAAATTACAGTAAAGAACGAACCTTAGCCAATAGTCAAAGATGATCATTAGAAGAACAAACCATAGCTTACGTTGGACATAGTTAGATGCCTGATTTTTTTAGAGTTACAACAAGGAACGAACTGAATCCATAGTAACTTAATTATTAAATCAAACGGTTCGTGGTCATAATAAAGAGCTGTTTAATGGCTCATTTTAAAGGAAACTGCTGTATATAGAAACCTTTTGTAATTAACAAAATTAATTTTTATTATAAAACAAATTCTTACGATATGGTAAAGAACTAACTCTAGGCGATAGTAACTAATTTAATTTTGAAAAGAAAGAATAACGGCAGAGACCTAAATGGTAGCATTCGTAAGCTACATTTCATAAGAACCGTCCACCGGGATTTGAACTCGGAGCACAGGATTCAAAGTCTTAAGTGCTAAGGGCAACTCGCCCCCCCCCCCTACGCCCATCATTCCCCCAAAAACATCGAATCAAAATTTTGAGATAGCCATATTGTTCAGCGTAATTGATTTCCATATAGAAAATAGGTTTTTGAGGAGGACACTCCCCCACAACCCTCAGGGTAAGGGTTTTAAGTTATGCCGTTGGGGCATATAATCCGGGTTGCAGAGGTAGCTAGCAACCTCCGGGTTGCAGCGGTAGCTAGCAACCTAGTAAGAGACGATCACGTCCAATGTTAAGAAATATAAAAACCCATAGATCCTAACAAAGGAGTCAGGTCAAAACAAAAAGTACACCATTAGAACCGCCTTTTCCGAAACTCCTGTATAGGAAACTTTCTGTCCCTTGGCTTGAACAGCAAGGGAAATATATTGGCTTGAAAATCAAGAAAAGTGGCAGCTACTACAACATTCTGCCTAAACGGGATATTTTGTTTTTCTTTTCTACAGATAGCTTGGCACTGGAACATCGTAGAAAGTTGTTCAATGGCTCATTTTAAAGGAAATTAATTGGGTTAAAAATATTTTCTAACTAAAATAAATTATTTCCAAGAGAGAATAAATGTTTCAATTAAAAACTGCATTTTTGATGTCTTTTCATACTGCAGTCTTTTCAAAGATACATAAAGGATCGATGTCAATCAAGAGAATCTAATCTAGTACTAACTAATAGAAGTTTTGTTTAGACTTTAAATAGATAAATGTGTAAAAATTCCCTCTGGCAGGATTTGAACCTCCAGCCTTCGGATTGGAATTTGAACACTTTATTCACTGCGACATGCGGCTTTCAATGGCCCTACTTTTAAATAATTTATGTTTTACTTAAATGATCCGGGTTGCAGCGGTAGCTAGCAACCTAGTAGGAAACGATCACTTCCAATTTTAAGAAATATAAAAACCCATAACTCCTAAAACAATTACAGTAAAGAACGAACCTCCAGCACATAGTAACTAAAATCAGATTATAATCAATATTAAAGATAGATCAGTGATGTCATAAGCGTAGGTTGTAGCCAGGTCATCTCTTACTATTCCAATTAAGAAAAAGCCATAGGCTTTTTCCTGTTTGTAATACAGTAAGGTACAATTAAGAGTACATAAAGGACCGATATAGATTATCATATATGTTGAATTAAAAAATTAAAATCAAAAATTAAAATTATAGATCCGACTTCGTATCTATAAATTTTTCAATTAAAAACTGCATTTTTGATGTCTTTTCATACAGCAGTCTTTCAAAGATTTTCGATTTTTGTACATAAATCATAATCGTATACCAGCGGTAAGATTTGAACCCATGCCTCCAAAGAGACTGGTGGCTAACACCATCCGGGTTGCAGCTTACAGTAAAGAACGATCTCTCTCCCATACTAACTGATATATGGTGGTTCCAGGTGTAGTTACATAAAGGACGAATATAGCTCATCATAAATAGTGTTTGTCAATTATCCGGGTTGCAGCGGTAGCTAGCAACCTAGTCCGGGTTGCAGCGGTAGCTAGCAACCTAGTAAGAGACGATCACGTCCAATGTTACTAAATATAAAAACTCATAGTTCCTAAAAAAGGAGTCAGATCAAAACAAAAAGTACACCATTAGAACCGCCTTGTCCGAAACCCCTGTATAGGAAACTTTTTATAATAAAGAATGACCTCTGGCCTCTACTAAATTTTATAGGCCACTTAACTATAATGTAGGCTAGTACAGTTATATTTAAGACCAATGTAATAAAATTTTCCATTAAAAGGCGACCATTTGAATAAAAACCCACTACATACATTTGATTTAGTTAGCTATTTGATTGCTTAAGGCTAGTCTCTTACTATTTCAAAGAAGAAAAAGCCGTAGGCTTTTTCCTGTTTGTAATCAATTAGAAAGATTTATAATAAAGAACAAACTCTAGCCAATAGTAACTTAAATATTTTATATAAAGATACTTAGTAAAGAATGGGCTCAAGTCCAAAGGAACTGAACCCTTTGGTTCATTCATATAATTATAATAAAGAACGACCTCTTGCCTATACTAAATTATAAAGGCCACTTAACTATAGTATAGGTTAGTAAATTTACATTAAAAGACGATCACTGAAATAACAAACCATTCCATACATTGGACTTAGTTAGCTACTTGATTGTTTGAGTTTTGTCTCTTACTATTTAAAAGAAGAAAAAGCCGTAGGCTTTTTCCTGTTTGTATTTATAGTTAAAAAACGAATTATAATAATGAACGACCTCTTTCCTATCCGGGTTGCAGCGGCAGCTAGCAACCTAGTAAGAGACGATCACGTCCAATGTTAAGAAATATAAAAACCCATAGTTCCTAACAAACTAGTCAAATCAAAACAAAAAGTACACCATTAGAACCGCCTTGTCCGAAACCCCTGTATAGGAAATTTTCTTTCCCTTGGCTTGAACAGCAAGAGAAATATATTGGCTTGAAAATCAAGAAAATTGACTTTAACCACGTTATTCTCCACAAACGGGATATTTTTTTCTTTTTTTCTTTTTTTTTTGTATCCAGAGATAGCTTGGCACTGGAACATCGTAGAGGGTTGTTAAATAGCTCATTTTAAAGGAAATTAATTGGGATAAAAATCTATAGTAACTAAAATAAATTATTTCTAAAAGAGAATAAATTTTTCCACCAAAAACTGCATTTTTGATGTCTTTTCACACTGCAGTCTTTCAAACATAATCGTATACCAGCGGTAAGATTTGAACCCACGCCTCCGAAGAGACTGGTGGCTAACACCAGTGCCTTGGACCACTCGGCCAGGCTGCCTCTCATAAATAAATATATATATGTGAATTTGGGTTGCAGCACTAGCTAGCAACCTAGTAAGAGACGATCAGTCTAATGCTAAGAAATATAAAACCCAAAACTCCTAAAAATAGAATCAGATCAAAACAAAAGTACATAATTAGAATTACCTTGTCTGAAACCCTACTAGATAAATAATGAAAATCATCATAGTTTTATATTAGAGCTATGACGTGAATGGAAAAACACGAAATTATATTGCTGTTTCTGAAGACGTCATGAAATAATACCATTGCGCCATGACATCATGAAATAAAATCATTACGCCGTGACGTCATAATTAGTATATAAGAAAAGTCAAAACTGTAAATTCTCTCATTCTGGATTAGATATATAATAAAGAACGACCTCTAGCCTATACCTTAGGGTTTTTAGTATATGTCTTTGTAAGACTAATGATTTAGAAAAAATTCTTGGAACACCTCCTCAAGAAAAAGTATTTTTAACTGTGTTTTTCTGGGTTGCAGTGGTAGCCAGCAATCTAGTAAGAGACGATCACGTCCAATGTTAAGAAATAGCAATTGAGAAAAGGAGCAATCGCAGTTTATGTAGCAGCAATAAAAATATATATACAAGCATACCTATCAACATCGAATGAAAAGTAAGGTTTTTCAATTATGGCGAAAACGAATTACATTAAAAGACAATTATTGTATATTTTACATTGAAAGACGATATTGGGATAACATACCACTGCATACCTTGGACTTAGTTAGCTACTTGATTGCTTGAGTTTCGTCTCTTACTATTTCAAAGAAGAAACAGCCGTAGGCTTTTTCCTGTTTGTAATGATAGCATAAAACGAAACCCAAGTTGTAACTGACGTCATCCCAGTTGTCCGGGTTTATTATAATAAAGAATGAACTCTAGCCAATGCTAATCAAACAGTTCGTGGTAATAATTGTTAAAAGACGATCATTAGAAGAACAAAACATTGCTTGCATTGGACTTAGTTAAGTGCCTGATTCTTTGAGATTCGTCTCATACTACTCAAAAGAAGAAAAAACTGTAGGCTTTTTCCTGTTTGTAATCAGGGGTTTTCCGGGTTGCAGTTTATTACATAAAGGATCGATATGGTTCATTATAAAATATAAAAGGTTCGAATGTTCGATTACAGTAAAGAACGATCTCTCACCCATAGTAACTGATATATGGTGGCTCCAGGGGTAGCTGCAAGCTATCCAGATTGCAGTGGTATCCGGGTTGCAGCGGCAGCTGTAACCCGGAATCTCTGCTCAAACAACAATCCGGATTGCAGCGGTAGCTAGCATCTAGTAAGAGACGATCACGCCCCATAGTAAAAACTAAAGTAACCCATAACTCCTGAAAAAAATTCAAATCAAAACAAGAAGTACATTGTTAGAACCGCCTTGTCCAAAACTTCAATATAGCAAACTTACCGTCCTTTGGCTTGAATAATCCGGGTTGCAGCGGTAGCTATCAGCCTAGTAAGGGACGATCAAGTCCAATGTTAAGAAATATAAAAACCCATAGCTCCTAAAAAAGGAGTCAGATCAAAACAAAAAGTAAACCGTTAGAACCGCCTTGTCTGATCCGGGTTGCAGCGGTAGCTAGCAACCTAGTAAGAGACGATCATGTCCAATGTTAAAAAATATAAAAAACCATAGTTCCTAAATAAGGAGTCAGATCAAATTCAAAAGTACACCATTAGAACCGCCTTGTCCAAAACCCCTGTATAGGAAACTTTCAGTCCCTTGGCTTGAACAGCAAGGGAAATATATTGGCTTGAAAATCAAGAAAAGTGGCAGCTACTACAACATTCTGCCTAAACGGGATATTTTTTTCTTTTTTTCTTTTCCACAGATAGCTTGGCAATGGAACATCGTAGAGAGTTGTTCAATGGCTCATTTTAAAGGAAATTAATCGGGTTAAAAATCTATAGTAACTAAAATAAATTATTTCTAAAAGAGAATAAATTTTTCCACCAAAAACTGCATTTTTGATGTCTTTTCACACTGCAGTCTTTCAAACATAATCGTATACCAGCGGTAAGATTTGAACCCACGCCTCCGAAGAGACTGGTGGCTAACACCAGTGCCTTGGACCACTCGGCCAGGCCGCCTCTCATAAATAATATATATGTGAATCTGGGTACAGCAGTAGCTAGCAACCTAGCAAAAGACGATCAGTCCAATGCTAAGAAATGTAAAAACCCACAACCCCTAAGAATAGAGTCAGATCAAAACAAAAGTACATCATTAGAACTACCTTGTCTGAAACCTTACTAGATAAATAATGAATGTCGTCATTGTTTTATATTAGAGCTATGACGTGAATAGAAAAACACGATATTATGTTGTGGTTTCTGAAGACGCCATGAAATAATATCATTGCGCCATGACGTCATGAAATAAAATCCGGGTTGCAGCGGTAGCTAGCAATCCGGGTTGCAGCGGTAGCTAGCAACCTAGTAAGAGACGATCTTGTCCAATGTTAAGAGGTCCGGGTTGCAGCGGTAGCTAGCAACCTAGTAAGAGACGATCACGTCCAATGTTAAGAAATATAAAAACCCATAATTCCTAAAAAAGGAGTCAGATCAAAACAAAAAGTACACCATTAGAACCGCCTTGTCCGAAACCCCTGTATAGGAAACTTTCTGTCCCTTGGCTTGAACAGCAAGGGAAATATATTGGCTTGAAAATCAAGAAAATTGACTTTAACCACGTTATTCTCCCCAAACGGGATATTTTTTTCTCTTTTCTTTTTTTTTGTATCCAGGGATAGCTTAGCACTGGAACATCGTAGAGGGTTGTTCAATAGCTCATTTTAAAGGAAATTAATTGGGTTAAAAACCTTTTGTAACTAAAATAAATTATTTCTAAAAGAGAATAAATTTTTCCACCAAAAACTGCATTTTCGATGTCTTTTCACACTGCAGTCTTTCAAACATAATCGTATACCAGCGGTAAGATTTGAACCCACGCCTCCGAAGAGACTGGTGGCTAACACCAGTGCCTTGGACCACTCGGCCAGGCTGCCTCTCATAAATAAATATATATGTGAATTTGGGTTGCAGCAGTAGCTAGCAACCTAGTAAGAGACGATCAGTCCAATGCTAATAAATATAACAAAACTCCTAAAAATAGAGTCAGATCAAAATTTACAGTAAAGAACGATCTCTCATCCATAGTAACTGATATATGGTGGTTCCAAAGGTACTTGAGGTTCGTCTCTGACTATTTCAAAGAAGAAAAAGCCGTAGGCTTTTTCCTGTTTGTAATGATATAGCATAAAATTAAATACAGGACCGATATAGTCATAATAAAGAAAGACCTCTTGCCTATATTAATTTATATTAAAGTTATTATATTTTCCGGGTTGAAGTGGTAGCTAGCAACCTAGTAAGAGACGATCATGTCAAATGTTAAGAAATATAAAAACCCATAGCTCCTAAAAAAGGAGTCAGACCAAAACAAAAAGTATACCTTTAGAACCGCCTTGTCCGAAACCCCTGTATAGGAAACTGTCTGTCCCTTGGCTTGAACAGCAAGGGAAATATATTGGCTACTTGAACAGCTACTACAACATTCTACCTAAACAGCATATTTTTTTTCTTTTTTTTCTTTTTTATAATAAAGAACGAACTATTTCCTATACTAAATAAGCCTTTACTAGTTAATGATATATTAATGGTATGATCTTATTGATAGCTGAATTAAAAATTAAAGAAAATGATCCTTTCAGTTAAAGGCCGATCATGCTTGCCACTTGGACTAAGACGTCATTAATTAATGTTTTAAAATTAAAAATAGGATACACAAGATACTTTTATCAATTGTCTTTTGATATTGTTTCCGGGTTGCAGCGGTAGCTACCAACCTAGTAAGAGACGATCACATCCAATGTTAAGAAATATAAAAACCCCTAACTCCTAAGAAAAGAGTCAGATCAAAACAAAAATTACACCATTAAAACCACCTTGTCTGAAACTTCCCTATAGTTAACTTTCTGTCACTTGGCTTGAATAACAAAGAAAATATATTGGCTTGAAAATCAAGAAAAATGGCAGCTACTACAACATTCTGCCTAAACGGGATATTTTTTTCTTTCCGCTTGATTTTCCTCCTCAACTAGCTGGGCACTGGAAAATCATAGAGAGTTGTATAATAGCTCATTTTAAAGTAAATTGCAACATCTAGTCACTTTTGTAATTAAAAATAAAATACTTCTTAAAGTAGAATCAATTTTGTCCAAAAAATTGCATTTTTGATGTATTTTCATACTGCAGTCTTTTCAAAGATATTTGAATTTTGAAGCAATCAAACAGTTCATGCTAATGAAATGTTACATTAAAAGACGATCATTGGAATAAAAAATTATTGTATGCATTGGACTTAGTTAGCTACTTGATCGTTAGAGGCTCGTCTCTTACTATTTCAAAGAAGAAAAAGCCGTAGGCTTCTTCCTGTTTGTAATATTGTCCTGTTTGTTATCCGGGTTGCAGCGGTAGCTAGCAACCTAGTAAGAGATACAGTAGAAACCGATCTCTCGCTCATAGTAGCTGAGATATGGTGGTTCCAGGGGTAGCTGCAAGATATCCAAATATGAAAAGACAACTAAAAAAAAGTTTTTTTTAAAGTGATTCTATTTTTAATTTTTATTGCTTTTGATTATAAAAGACACTAGAAATTTTAGTTTTTTTGAATGAGCACTATCGCGTAATTCTAGGACCTCTGGGTCGATACGATTTCCTCAGCGGAAAAGAAAAAAGGCAAACAAATAAACAAGAATCCGTGATGTTTTTTCTGGCCAAAAGTACCAAATTCCAGATAGGAACTTGAAACCTCCACAGTAAGGTTATCTGATACGCAAAATCTGATGGTGTGATTCTATGTGATTCACAGATGGTGAAGATTCTATTACTTTTAGGGGGTGTTTTACCTTTTTTAAAAATAGGGAAAATTTTCCCAGGCTCATAATATTTGACGAGTAAGACTAAACTTGACGAGTAAAACTAAACTTGATCAGCATCAAAATTCGATCCTTTGATCTATCTATTGATATTAAAATTCCGGTTATAAAAATTTTGATTACTATTGAGACGCGTCACTCTTACTATACAGTTCGTTACCATGAACTGTTTGATTGTTGGTGAAACCATTACAATGAAGAATTTCCATATGGAAATAGATATTATCAAACAATTCGTGTTTAGTTATCGTATCAAGTAACGAAAGCCTAACAAAAAATTAACTAATTTAAAATTTTTGGGTTAGTTTTCCGGTTTAAATTAGAAAGTTAAAGTTTGCTCAGATACCATAAATGTTTTGCAGTTTATAACTTTGTCGATTCTGAACCAAAACTAAAATAAAATAAAAACTTCATTTTTTGAATATTTACGTAGCGTCACTCATTACGTCATATATATAGTTATTAGTACACAATCGTTGTTATATTTTACGTCACGTCACTTGTTACTTCATATATGGTTGTGATTGCTTCAATAATCAAAAAACTCTGAAAATATGAAGACATCTAAAATACAGTTTTTTTTAAAGTGATTCTATTTTTTACTAACAAGACAGTAGAACTTTTAGTTTCTGTTTAAATAAGCCCTTTCGCAAAATTCTAGGACCTCTGGGTCTAAACGATCACCCATGTGAAAAAGAAAAAAGAGCAAATAAACACGCAGCCGTGACTTTTTTTCTGATAAAAAATAAAAATTCCACAGTTTTGCAGATAAGAGTTTGAAACCTCTACAGCAAGGTTCTTGAATACGCTGAATCTGATGGTGCAAATTTCATTAAGATTCTATGACTCTTCGTAGGAGTTCTCCCTATTTTTAAAATTGGGCAAATTTTCTCAGGCTCTTAACTTTTGATGGATAAGAGTAAACTTGATGAAACTTATATATTTAAAATCAACATTTTGATGTATCTATTGATATACTAATTACGTTTTTTAGATTTTCGAAAATTATTGAAACGAGTCACTGGTACTATACAGTTTGTTACCACGAACTGTTTGATAAATAATTTAACTACTTTAGCTATAGTTCATCCCTTAATAAAACAAAAATAAAAAATAATATGTCATATACGGTTATACGAAGAAAATCAATCCCTTTGTATCTTTTCAACATATTGTAAACAGTAACCTTTTCAATATGATTCTAATAGCTTTATCATCGTTCTATATTATATAAAAATTGAACGTGATCGTCTCTTACTAGGTTGCTAGCTAGCGCTGCAACCCGGATTGTCTTATTTATCTGATTCTAGTTTTAGGAGTTATGGGCTTTTTCATTTTTTACTATGGGATGTGATCGTCTCATATATGGTTATACGAGAAAAATGAATCCCTTTGTATCTTTTCAACATATTGTAAACAGTAACCTTTTCAATATGATTCTAATAACTTTATCATCGTTCTATATTATATTCGAAAAAAATACATACATAAATAAAAAAATATTGCTCATATATAAAGATAGTATTTACAACTTTTAAGGAAAAATGGACAAGCAATGTAACTTCTTTATAAAATACTGTTTATTTTTATTGTATGGTTACTTTCATGTTTTAAACTATTTCCCAAAAATAGCAAACGCAAAAATATTTTTATAAGTTTAACAAGGAAATAAGATGATGAATTTATAGTTTAAGACAAAAATAAATTATTTGAGACCAAGCAAAATGGCCTACTCATTCCTTGTACTTGATACGAAAGATGGTGAACTAGTCTTTCTAACACAAAATGTTAAGACTAATTAAATTTCTGTTTGGCTTAGAGAATTCTCACAACGAAACTGAGGAGGCTGCAAAAGAAGAGAGCGATACAGTTTCAAACAGCAAGGATGAAAATAAACCTAATAGACTAGCATCAGGTAATGAAAGTCCTGACTATGAATCTGTTTCCTCTGGAGCGTATAGTAGTAATGATTCCTCAGTTTTTAGAGAACTTCTGGAACAAGACAATGCAACACAAAGAGAGCGAAACAACATAGAAGAAAACAAACTACGACTTATGGCAAAAAACAACACAATAAAAAAAGAGCGAAACACCATCGAAGAAAATAGAAACTTGTTATTACAAGATCAAAATTGGTACCTTTGTTGACTTTTTTATGCTGTTTTAGTCCTTACGGTGATTTTTACAACACAACAAAAATGGAAAACAATGTGAATTCTTGATAAAATACTATTTATTTTTATTGTATGGTTACTTTCATGTACTAAACTATTTCACAAAAATAGCAAATGCAAAAATATTTTTGTAAGGTTAACAAGGAAATAGGATGATGAATTTATAGTTTAAGACAAAAATAAATTATTTGAGACCAAACAAAATTACCGACTCATTTCTTGTGCTTGATACGCAAGATGGTGAACTAATCTTTCTAACACAAAATGGTAAGACTAATTAAATTACATTAAGGCACAAACTGAGCCCCTAGTAACCTAAGTAACATTGTACCTAGCATCTTATTTATTACCAATTATCTTAGCGAAATTCAAACCGAATAGCGTCATTGTTTGACTGAAGCTAAACTGCAATTTCTCTTTTCGTTGATTAAGAAATTTTCTTTTTTTGAAACTAGATTTAAACTTAGTTAGAGGCAGTCGGAATTATCTCTAGAAAGAAGGAACTTTATTTTTGTATTTTATATGTATCACATTTTACTCATGGTACATATTACCCTTCCCATTATTTAATGACGTCCCGTCATTAGGACTTGCTTGCCCTAGGGCTTTTGAAATATTCGCTATTTATTAACTATTTATTCTACTTAATTTTGATTGACATTGTATTCTTTTATATTTTTATTTTGGCTTAATCAGGAGTGCTAAAAAATTTTCTCTATTACTTTTCTTATTTTATTATATATCCGTTTCTAAAGTTCATCTACCGGACTAAGATTATCTATGGTTCTAGCCTATCTACTATACTAAAGATTTTTTTTCTACATCTAACACTGATGATTTTTACATTTCCAACAAGTTTGAGGCTATTCTAATTTTACTACGAGACTTTTGGAAAATTCACCTTTTACCAGTTTTTTTTATTTTTGATGACTATAGGGCACATTGCTTCCTATCTACGCTACATTAAATGAATAGTACGACAACGCTACACATAACTCTATCGGAACATCTAACACTACATGTGAGAACAATTTAAAACACACAATATTGGGTTTACCAGGTTCACTGGTAACATTAGAACACTTTCACTGGGGATGTTTGCTATGTAACATTAATGATAGGATATTGGAATTTTTGAGTTATCCAAGTTATTAAGATGTAGCATATGTAAATTCACACGTATTTCATCACCTTCGTGTCTCATAGCGTACTCAATCCTTCTGTTGTAAATTATGGTCCTTCACTCTTTTCGTCTTTGTACCGTGAGTAAAATTTGATATATTTAAAATACAAAAAATGAAGTTCCTTCTTTCTAAAGATAATTCCGACTTCCTCTAATTAAGTTTAAATCTAGTTTCAAAAAAAAGAAAAGTTCTTAATCAGCAAAAAGAGAAATTGTAATTTAGCTTCAGTCAAACAATGACGCTAATCGGTTTGAATTTCACTAAGATAATTGGTAATAAAAAAGATGCTAGGCACAATGTTTATCAGGAATTTTAAATTATAAGAGCAGTCTGAACGTTTAAATCATCAAATATTAAAAAAAAATTATTGGATAGATAGTTCGCATAATGTAGTGAGTTTGCGAACATAATTAGAAAATAGCAGCCCACTCCACAGGACTTGGGCCAATCGTGAGTCAGGTTTTAGAGAGCAGGACATAAACTATGTTTTATAGTGTTGTAAAAGTGCTTTTTTTAGGGATTTGTAGATGAGAATTGTTTTGGCATTGAGGCGTTGCAATCAAGATTATCAGTATGGCACAGTCATTGTAGAGATTTGTCCATTATTGTTACACCTAAAATGTAAGTCTCAATAAAACTATTGCTTTTCTACTTGTGTTTATTTCATTTTATATGTCTGTATCTAGTCGCACGGCAGGTAATTAGTTCGTATGCCCCCAAGGTAGCGCTCCCAGGGATCTGATTTCTACATAACATTAGAGGTAATTGACAAGAAGATAACTCGAGGAAGCGAGGTCACGCTCCCGGGTTGATAGTTGGAGGATTTCTAACCTACCACAATTATGCATTTTATTTTCTCGCTTTCAGCGAGTGGCGCGATCCGTGTATCGCTTTAAATCATAATATTACATATTGCACTGTCTTTAGCGCTATAAGTGGCGCTATTGGAGAACTTATAGGGTGTAAGTTCACAGCTTTAGAGCGTAGTATTACATTGTCGTGGTCAACCATTATTGCAACAATTAACACCAGTCATAATTTTTTTTATCGCTAAATATGGCGCGGTCGGAAATTGGAGAAAAACATGCGAACTAATTAGGCTATAAGCTTTGTTATTTAAATTTGATTATTGAAGAGATTTTTTGAAAATTCACCTTTTACCAGTTTTTTTATTTTTGATGACTATAGGGCACACTGCTTCCTATCTACACTACATTAAATGAATAGTACGACAACACTACACATATCTCTATCTGATCATCTAACACTACATATGAGAACAATTTAAACACACAATATTGGGTTTACCACGTTCACTGGTAACATTAGAATACTTTCACTGGAGATGTTTGCTATGTAGCATTAATGATAGGATATTGGAATTTTTGAGTCATCCAAGTTATTAAGATGTAACATATGTAAATTCGCACCTATTTCATCACCTTCGTGTCTCTTAGCGTACTCAATCCTTCTGTTGTAAATTATGGTCCTTCACTCTTTTCGTCTTTGTACCGTGAGTAAAATGTGATATATTTAAAATACAAAAAATTAAGTTCCTTTTTTCTAATGATAATTCCAACTTCCTCTAATTAAGTTTAAATCTAGTTTCAAAGAAAGAAAAGTTCTTAATCAGCAAAATGAGAAATTCTTTTTTAGCTTCAGTCAAACAATGACGCTATTCGGTTTGAATTTCGCTAAGATAATTGGTAATAAAAAAGATGCTAGGTACAATGTTTATCAGGAAGTTTAAATTATAAGAGCAGTGTAAACGGTCAAATCATCGAAATATTTAAAAAAAAATTATTGGATAGATAGTTCGCATAATGTAGTGAGTTTGCGAACATAATTACAAAATAGCGGCCCGCTCCACAGGATTTGGGCCAATCGTGAGTCAGCTTTTAGAGCGCAGGACATAAACTATGTTTCATAGTGTTCTAAAAGTGCTTTTTTGAGGGATTTGTAGATGAGAATTATTTTGGCATTGAGGCGTTGCAATCAAGATTATCATTATGGCGCAGTCATTGTACAGATTTGTCCATTATTGTTATCTCAGCCACTATTGTCATCAGTTGAAGTGAACCACTGTTGTACACCTAAAATGTAAGTCTCAATAAAACTATTGCTTTTATTCTTGTGTTTACTTCATTTTATATGCCTGTATCTGTTCGCACGGCAGGTAATTAGTTCGTATGCACCCAAGGTAGCGCTCCCAGGGATCTGATTTTTACATAACATTAGAGGTAATTGACAAGAAGATAACTCGAGGAAGCGAGGTCACGCTCCAGGATTGATAGTTGGAGGATTTCTAACCTACCACAACTATGCATTTTATTTTCTCGCTTTCAGTGAGTGGTGCGATCCGTATACCACTTTAAATAATAATATTACATATGGCACTGTCTTTAGCGCTATAAGTGGCACTATTGGAGAACTTATAGGGTGTAAGTTCACAGCTTTAGAGCGTAGTATTACATTTTCGCGGTCAATCATTATTACCACAATTAACACCAGTCATAATTTTTTTTTTCGCTAAATATGGCGCGGTCGGAAATTGAAGAAAAACATTTTCTTAAATTTTAATAATGGACAAATCTCTACAATGACTGCGCCATAATGATAAACTTGATTGCAACGCCTCAATGCCAAAATAATTCTCATCTACAAATCCCTCAAAAAAGCACTTTTAGAACACTATAAAACATAGTTTATGTCCTGCGCTCTAAAAGCTGACTCACGATTGGCCCAAATCCTGTGGAGCGGGCCGCTATTTTGTAATTATATTTGCAAACTCACTACATTATGCGAACTATCTATCCAATAATTTTTTTTAAATATTTCGATGATTTAAACGTTCACACCACTCTTATAATTTAAAATTTTTACATTAAAAGACAATTATTGGATATTACATAAAGTATCGAATTGGTTCATTATAAATTATATTTTATCCGGGTTGCAGCGGTAGCTAGCAACCTAGTAAGAGACGATCACGTCCAATGTTAAGAAATATAAAAACCCATAGTTCCTAACAAAGGAGTCAGATCAAATTCAAAAGTACACCATTAGAACTGCCTTGTCCGAAACCCCTGTATAGGAAACTTTCTGTCCCTTGGCTTGAAACAGCAAGGGAAATATATTGGCTTGAAAATCAAGAAAAGTGGCAGCTATTACACCATTCTGCCTAAACGGGATATTTTTTTTTCTTTTTTTCTCTTTCCGGGTTGCAGCGGTAGCTAGCAACCTAGTAAGAGACTTAAGAAATATAAAAACCCATAGTTCCTAACAGGGGAGTCAGATCAAAACAAAAAGTACACCTATAGAACCGCCTTGTCCGAAACCCCTGTATAGGAAACTTTCTGTCCCTTGGCTTGAACAGCAAGGGAAATATATTTGCTTGAAAATCAAGAAAAGTGGCAGCTACTACAACATTCTGCCTAAACGAGATATATTTTTCTTTTTTTCTTTTTTCTTTTCCACAGATAGCTTGGCACTGGAACATCGTAGAGAGTTGTTCAATAGATCATTTTAAAGGAAATTAATTGGGTTAAAAATCTATAGTAACTAAAATAAATTTTTTCTAAAAGAGAATAAATTTTTCCACCAAAAACTGCATTTTTGATGTCTTTTCACTCTGCAGTCTTTCAAACATAATCGTATACCAGCGGTAAGATTTGAACCCACGCCTCCGAAGAGACTGGTGGCTAACACCAGTGTCTTGGACCAATCGGCCAGGCTGCCTCTTATAATTTGGGTTGCAGCAGTAGCTAGCAACCTAGTAAGAGACGATCAGTCCCATGCTAAGAAATATAAAAACCCAAAACTCCTAAAAATAGAGTAAGATCAAATCATAGTAAAGATTACATAATGTACTGATATAGTTCTTCATAAATGGTGTTTGTCTTTACAGTTTTTTTTATATAATTGTCCTTTATTATTGAAAATGCAGTAATTTTTGGGGGGTTTTAACAAAAAATTAATTTGTTAACTGAATTATAATAAAGAACGAGCTCTTGCCTATAATAACTTGCATAGACAACTTAATTATAGCTAAGATTACAGCATTTATATTATGATAAAGCAAAAGATATGAGAAAAAACTGCAAAACTTTGTAAACTGCAAAAATATTTAGGATGTTTTAGTAACAATTTCACTTTATAAAAAGAAAGTAGATACATTCCTAAAAATGTTTAAATGTTCACATTAAGGGACGATCATTGCAATAACAAACCATTGCAGTCTTTGGACTTAGTTAGCTACTTGATTGTTTGAGGTTCGTCTCTTACTATTTCAAAGAAGAAAAAGCCGTAGGCTTTTTCCTGTTTGTAATCATATAGCATAGAATCTGGGTTGCAGCGGTAGTATGATAAAGATCGAACTCTTTCCTATACTAAATTGCATAGGCAACTTCACTATAGTTAAGATTACAGTATTTATATTATACATCATTATAAATTATAAAAGGTTCAAATGTTCGAAGATTATAGAGTTATTACAGTAAAGAACAAACTTCTAGCCCATAGTAACTAAAAAAGATTATAATTAATATTAAAGATTCTTTTCCACCGATAGCTTGGCACTAGAACATCGTAGAGAATTGTTCAATGGCTCATTTTAAATCCGGGTTTGCAGCGGTAGCTAGCAACCTAGTAAGAGACAATCACGTCCAATGTTAAGAAATATAAAAACCCATAGTTCCTAACAGAGGAGTCAGATCAAATTCAAAAGTACACCATTAGAACCGCCTTGTCCGAAACCCCTGTATAAAAAACTTACCGCCCTTTGGCTTGAATAACAAAGAAAATATATTGGCTTTAAAATCAAGAAAATTGACTTTAACCAATTATATTAAAGAACGATCATTGGAATAAAAAACTATTGCCTACATTGGACATAGTTAGCTACTTGATTGTTTGAGGTTCGTCTCTTACTATATTTTCTCGATGAAACTTAATTTGGCAAAACTCAGATGCCATAGTACTATGGTAAGTTGTTGTTAGTAGTAGTGTCTTCAAGTTTTTGCAAGACTTACTTAGTACATCTTCAACATGTTCATGTATTTTTCATGATAAAGCTCGCCAGTGATGATCTCAGGTGGCTTTATATTGCAGCAAGTTCCACGTAGTAGTTCTATTTTCATTTTTTTTGCAATCCATTTGGGCTATATCTTAAACATTTTCAGATATTTTTTGATAAAACATAGTTGTATTGGCCTCAGGTGTTCTTATGTTGCAGTGAGCTGCTAGTAGTATTAGTAGTATTTCATGTTTTTGTATGTCATTCATACTATAATCTATAAATTTTCTAATATTTCCATCTCGATAAAACGTACTTTTGTTGACCTCAGATGGCTTGGTAGTGCAGTAAGTTGTTAGCATTATCATGTTTTTGCAAGCATTTCTTACTATACCTTCAACATTTTCAGATATTTTTCATGATAAAACGTATCTGTATTGGCCTCAGGTGTCCTTATTTTGCAGCAAGTTGCTAGTAGTAGTTTTATTTTCATGTTTTTTGCAATCCATTTGTACAATATCTTTAAAATTTTCAGATATTTCATTATAAAACGTAGTTGTATTGGCCTCAGGTGTCATTTTCAGATATTTTCTTGATAAAACATAGTTGTTTTGGCCTCTGGTGTCCTTATTTTGCAGTGAGTTGCTAGTAGTAGTAGTAATATTTCATGTTTTTGCATGTCATTCATACTATAATCAATAAATCTTTTATTATTTTTCCGAAAAAGCGTAATTTAGTTAACCTCAGATGGCTTAATACTGTGGTAAGTTGTTATTACTTGTAGTATTATTATGTTTTGTAAGGTTTTCTTACTATATCTTCAACATTTTCAGATATTTTTCATGATAAACCGTATGAGTAATGACCTCAGGTGTCCTTATGTTGCAGCAAGTTGCACGTAGTAGTTCTATTTTTATGTTTTTTGTAAACCATTTGTGCTGTATCTTAAACGTTTTCAGATATTTTCTTGATAAAACGTAGTTGTATTGATCTCTGGTGTCCTTATGGTGCAGTGAGTTGCTAGTAGGAGTATTAGTAGTATTTCATGTTTTTGTACGTCATTCATACTATAATCTATAAATTTTCTAATATTTCCATCTCGATAAAACATACTTTTGTTGACCTCAGATGGCTTAGTAGTGCAGTAAGTTGTTAGTACTAGTAGTATTATCGTGTTTTTGTTTGCCGTTCATTGTATACCATAAACACTTTCAGATATTTTTCGTGATAAAGCTTATATATTCTCTGAGGCCAACCTAACTCTTATACATGATAATGGTAATAATCTTACCTAAGCTATGGATGTCAGGTATTGTGTTATCTTGGAACGATAATTTTGACAGGACCTGTGCTTGTCATCATCAGGTTTAAATTCAAGACTCTTGCCCAGAATATCAAATCACTAAATAAAATAAAACTAAAATCACTGAAAAACACTAATAATAAGTCGAACCTGGAATTATTGTTGTAATATGGCCCGGATTTTGGTAGAGGCATTGATGGCCGCTATCCTAATAGATCTCAAAAAGGTTCGGTGTATAGAAGTAGGGTGGAGTTTTTTGCGAGTTTTTAGCCTATGGGTAAGGGGTTCCCAAATTTCACTGATGCGGAACTATCCATTGTCTTTATTAATGGCTGGTTTGTTTTTAGCAATTTCCAGAGCTTCTCTGATTTTCTGCTTTAAGAGTTGTGGAACAATAGCAAAAGGTTGAGCCTGGTTAAAATCAACGGAGTGAGAAGGGTTTTCAAAAATATGATGGGCCAGTGCAGAAAAAGTATCTTCCTCCTTAAGCTTTGTCTTTTTAAGGCAGGCATCAATGGGATCAGCATCTTCTTTTAATCGGTGATGTAGAGATCTCATGGTACGACCTATATAGGTATCACCACATAATTAAAAATTCTGTAGTCTATTCGCTGGTTGATAGAGCGTTTGTAGTGTGTTCCTCTGATTTGGAGCTGAAGGCTGAACTTGATCATATAAAAGATGTTCTTATAGGCAATGGCTACCCCCAACAAGTCATGGATAAGGTTATCTCCAGGAGAAAGATTAGCACAAAAACCAAGAGCTCCCCTAAGACTGAAGAAGATAAACCCTTTTTGTCATTACCTTATATTAAGGGGATTACTGACATTTTAAGCTCCAAACTCACTAAGCTAGGCTTTAAGATGTATTTTCCTTCTGGAATGACCGTCTCCTCCTTCTTAAACAAAAGCAAAGATAAGATCACTTCAGATCCACCAGGAGTATATGAGATTCCTTGCAGTTGTGGCGATACCTATATAGGTCGTACCATGAGATATCTACATCACCGATTAAAACAACATGCTGATTCCATTGATGCCTGCCTTAAAAATACAAAGCTTAAGGAGGAAGATACTTTTTCTGCACTGGCCCATCATATTTTTGAAAACCCTTCTCACTCCGTTGATTTTGACCAGGCTCAACTTATTGCTATTGTTCCACAACTCTTAAAGCAGAAAATCAGGGAAGCTCTGGAAATTGCTAAAAACATACCAGCCATTAATAAAGACAATGGAGAGTTCCGCATCAGTGAAATTTGGGAGCCCATTACCCACAGGCTAAAAACTCACAAAAAACTCCACCCTTCATCTATAAACCCAACTTTTTTTAGGTCTACTAGGATAGCGGCCATCAACGCCTCTACCAAAATCCGGGCCATATTACAACAATAGTTCCGGGTTCGGCTTATTATTAGTGTTGTTCAGTGATTTTAGTTTTATGTTATTTATTGTTTTTATATTCTGGCAAGAGACTTGAATTTGAACCTGATGATGACAGGCACAGGTCCTGTCGAAATTATCGTTCCAAGATAACACAATACCTGACATCCATAGCTTAGGTAAGCTTATTACCATTATCATGTGATAAAACTTATCTGTATTGGTCTCGGGTGTCCTCATGTTGCAGTGATTTGCTAGTAGTAGTAGTAGTATTTTATATTGTTGCATGTCATTCAAACTATAATCGATAAATTGTCTAATATTTTCTCAATAAAACGTACTTTTGTTGACCTCAGATGGCTTAGTAGTGGAGTAAGTTGTTAGTACTAGTAGTATTATCATGTTTTTGCAAGCCTTTCTTACTATACCTTCAACATGTTCAGACATTTTTCATGATAAAACGTACCTGTGTTGACCTCAGGTGGCTTTATGTTGCAGCAAGTTGCTAGTAGTAGTTCTATTTTCATGTTTTTTGCAATCCGTTTTTACTATACCTTAGACACTTGCAGATGTATTCTTAATGAACACTAGCTATATTTGCCTCTACCATCCTAATAATGTAGTAATGTTTTAGTAGTTGTATAGTATTTTGTATTATTACATTTCATTAATACTAAAGTCTGTACATGGCTCTATATTATCTCGATAAAACGTACTTTTGTTGATCTCAAACATTTCCATGTCCCCTCCCCCCTATTTTCATGTTTTTGTAACACCTTAGATATTGGTATATATTTACATTTTTTAAATACAATTAATCTGGATTTTAATGGGCCGATACCTCAAATTATATCTTGGATGTGTCAGGGTATGATTTGGAAAACCGCCAGAAGTTAAAAAAATAGAGGGTATTGCTGTTGTAGCTAATTTAGAAGGAAAATGCACCATCAAGGCCACCAAAAAACCCTTTAAAATACTAATAATATGTGATAAAATGTTCTTCTAAACTCGAGACACAAAAATAATAAAAGAATATGAAAAAAAGGCTTAAAGTGAACTAGTACAGCCGTAAGCATATTTCATGTCATTTTGAGAAAAAGTAACCTAAAAGGCACCCCGAGGTAGCTTTTGGCCCAAAGTTTTACGGTTTACCGAAATTACATAGGCAAGGTATTCCCTTAAGGTCAATTGTAACATGTATGAAAGCCCAATGCTTCCGATATTTGGAAACTGGTTACGTACAGATTTCAAACGTTTGCTTTATTCTCAAAAATAGCACATATATAACTCGATAGATTTAGTGGAAAAACTTAAACCTTCCTAGTCAAAAGTTGTAATATCTATCCAATGTATTTTCAGTCCCCTAATTCTTTTTATCAATAAAAAAAATTGATCTCCCTATGAGAGCAATGCTATCCTTATTATTAGCAAAAATTAATGTAGAACGCCTTGAAAATTGAGCCTCAAATTCATGTTTTTTAAAACATGTCTATTGGGAGTGTTATATGGATGATGTAACATCACTCTGGAATTATGGGGAAAGTGGACTTAGGAGCTTTCTAAATCACCCTAATACATGTGATCGAAATTTACAATTTACCTTAGAAATTGAAAAATGCAAATAAATTATCGTTTCTGGATGAATTAATTATTCGTAGTTTTGATAAACTGGATTTTACAATTTACAGAAAACCCTAATACCCTAAAATGTCAATTAATCTCTGACGTTTCCTATGTTCTGGCAACGGTGCACAGATACATTTTAAACTTACCAATCTCTCAGACTTACCTTAACTGTTACGCGCTTTTAACTCTTTTATTTCCTTGCATACAATTCAATTAAAAAAATGAATAATATCTAGCTTTGTTTCATCCCCTATGAAAGTTCTACTTCAAGAATAATTGTTAATCAGATACGAGGATTTTATAAAAAAAAAGTCTGGAATCATAACAAACAGTTATTTTGTAGGTTGATTTCGATAGCATCCTGTTACATAAATTCTGGTGATTGACCTAGAAAGAGGCTCGTGATCTTGTTCATACACAAATTGTAGGCCCCTGATTGGTCTAGAAATAAAACTTTTACCAAGGACATTAAATCTCGTACAGGCTTTAAACCAAGGACATTAAATCTCATACAGGCTTTTATCAAGGACATTAAATCTCGTACCGGACATTCTGGTGCATCTCTACTGATTGAATCTTTTCCACCAATAAGCAGCAGCGTTGCCAAGGGTAGCACTTAAGATTATTTAACATATTCTTAGGAAAACTTTTGACTATTCTAGCAGCTTTTTTTTCAAAGTGGTGGTTTTTTAGATTTTTTTTTCATAAGAGAATGGGAAGGGGAACTTTCAATCTAGAAATGTGTCGATATCCTTGCGAAGGTTCTTTCATATATATACCTAAAATACTCGTTATGTTTCCCTATGCCCTGGCTCTCGGAAGAAAACTTTTCTAGTCCCTGGTTACGTCGGAAAAAAAAATTAAAAAGGAGTGGAAAGAGTCCTCGTGAATCTGTTTCTATTCCATTAAGTCAGGTTGTGATAATTAGATTTGATGGTATAACTGTTTTATTGAAGTCACTTTTCTTCACTACTTCGTGATTTTTAAACAGTTTGTGGGATCTTAATTGGTAAAAAAGTTAATCTGGTCATAATTCTTGAATGGGTCCGAATCCAACTTTCATGTAGTAGAAGTTGAGGTTCAGCTACAATTTTAAAGAATTCCAAAAAACAAGTTTGCGTTCAAATTTTTCATTTGTATCTATTAATTTATGCTATATTTTTGCATAAATTGAATTTAGACACAGTTGTTCAGTCTAACTATTTTACGCCCGCCAGATTTCGATTCTAAAGGCTATTTCATTTTGATACTTAAAAGGTCGTTGACTGCTTATATTCTTTAGTCCCTAGAGACATCGGAAAACGAAAAATTGTCGAAATTTTTCAGGAATCTAATTCTATTCCACTGAGTCATTTAGTGATAAAAATATTAGGTGATTTAGCGAGTGTTTTTAGCCCACTTTTTCTGTTATTTTAATAATTCGTAGGCTTGTAGATGATGAAGCAGCCAAGCAGGTTACAATTCTGGAGTAGGTCAAAATTCAATTTTTATATTGTATAATTTGAGAATCTACTAATATTTACAGAAGAAAGAAGCAAGAAAATCTAATATTACTGCTCGAACATAACATAGTTCTTTTTTAAACCCTTGACAATACTGAATCTGTGTTACATTCGGACATAATTCCTCATTTTAGTTGTTTCATGCCCATCAATTTACATTGTAAAGTGCTTTCATATTCAGACTTAAAATGTTCTTTGACTATTCCTATGCCCTAGTCCCTGGAGAAATTGAAAAGAATAATTTACTAGGAATTACGAGAGATCTCGTGAATCTAATTCAATCCCAGTTAGTCAGATTGTGATAATTAGACTATTTAATACAAATGTTCAATTACAGGAATTTCCTGGAAAATTTCCTCCTCCCACAGAACATTTCTGCAAGTAAAATTCTTCCCAAGAAAAATATCCCCTTTCTGGGATATTCCATAAAAAAATTGCATCCTCGTCAGAAATTCTCCAGGAAAGCTGTTGCGGACGGTTCCACCAAACAAATTCCTCTTAGCATACTATTATTTGAAAAAAATTTAATTTCTGATTGCTTTTCAATACACCATTCGGGAAATTTTTTTACATGGATATCCTGCCATTCCCATTGTTCTTGCTGAAAATTCACCAATGGAGAATTTTTAAGGCTGAAAATACCCCTCATAGGGAAAAGTTCTCTAAACAGTTTTGACCCTGGTAAAAATTTCTATTTATAAAAACAAATTGTATTATAAATTAGAAAGGATGACGTAGATAATTTCGAAGACCACACTACCTTTCCATGACGATAAATTACTACTTTACTACTGATGATGGTCAGTGCATATGGGACCGAAATATCTGGTATTTTTTGTGAATTTCTATGACTGTTGTCATCATCACTGTCTAATAAAGGATTTTATCCCTATTTGAACTTTTATTTATTAGAAAGGATGGCCTTGGAAGGGTTGAGGATGGTAGGAGGAGGAAAAACAAGATTGAGGGCTGAAATGGAAACGGGGCCAAGGATCGCACTTTGGAACCTTAAATGGCAAGAAATAATATCCAGTCAGATTTCAACATCTTTAAGCAAGTCTCTCATCTTATAAAAGAAACAAATTAAGCTTTTTGTTTTCAAGTAATAGGAATATTTTTGAATTTTGCAGAGCCAGACTCAATGCTAGGGAATTATAATTTTTATTTTAAGTTATCCTTAAAAAAAAAAAGATGAAATCTTTGTTCAAGAATAAACCAAACCTATAGCGAACAAAAACAATATAAATGGTAAACTCAAAGTTAACAGATATTACTATAGATAACAAGCTGAAGCCCAAAACAATGAAGAACATTAGAAAAATCTAAGAATTTTATCCAAAGCAAAATGCTGCAAACGACTTAAAGTCAACTGACGGTTTCATCCTTTTACTTGTCTGTTTATTTTGGTTTAATGTTGAAAGTGAACTGCTTTCTCTGCAGTCTTGCCAATTATTCACACTTTTTTGTCATTTACAAGGTATTTTTAGCCCTACGTTTGAAATTCGTAAGTGGTTGAATTTACAAAAATTTCGTAAAGCGTTATGTTTCATTTTGTTTTATTTATTTTAGAAAATGATATTAGGAAAATTTGTTTATACAAAGAACAAAACTTAATTTTAGGAGCAAATTATGCAGGCAGATCAATGTTTAGGAAAATTACAGTTGATTAGATAAACTATTTTTCGAGAGAAGCTGTGGACTTTTGGTTTTTGTAAAACTCTCGGGATAGAGGGAGTACTGTCTATAGCTTGCTCCAGAGTCAGATTGGAGTACCTCCAGGACCTAGAACTACTATTGTTTTTCAAGTCTTTGGCTTTGTGAATAAGGTAGTTGCCTAGAAAGCAGTTTCTTTCAGCAACTATCTTAGTTATGTGTGTTTTAGAGTCGTATATTGGCTATACCACATGATCAGCTACAGTTTACAATTGTTTAATTATAATGCACTTGTGTTAGTATGCAGGAACCGAGAAACGTTAAGAATTTCTTCTCAAGTAGAATAACGTTTTAAGCCGAATTCATAAATTGATTTCCCAAATACTTATCTCCTCTTATTGATGCTTTTATTGCCCTGCTAAAAATTATTTATCCCCTCTGACTGTCCCCGTGGCCTCTTTTATCTTCCATGATTTTTAAAGTATCCAAGAGAGACCTTATGTATAGTTCTCATTTTGATAATAATTATGCTAAAAGAGCAGAAATACAGAAGAAAAAAAATAGGAAACGAATTTGGTTTCCTCAGAAACTGCGCAGTAAAAAAGCCGCAAATGTCCACTCCATGGTTAAGATGTTCCGGATCTAGAAAAAGTAAGTTGTGGGACGCCCAACATATCTTCAGAGCACTCAAATCCATAGATACATGCTCGTTTTTAAATTCTGAAGTTTAGTAACGTTGCCATTAAATTCTTTCATAATTTAAGGATTTAGTCTAGCATGAATTTTACAGTACTTAACGTGAGTAGAGGTTACTAATCAAGAGCCTAAAAATTGGTTATAAGAAAAAAACCTTCGAAGAACAACTTCAGACATTTCAGAAACATTCAGATATTAGACGATTCAGTCATCAGAGCAATTTCAAATAAGCTGCTTTCATCCCCAACTTGAGACGTTTCTTTTTTTTTACCATTTATTGTACAATGTTCAAAGTCCACTGGATATTTTGTTTGTAGGATAAATAATTAATTTATTCCTTGAAATCTTATACCAAATGACGGATTTCACTTTTAATTAGATTTCAGAGGTTTATTTGTTGTTTTTGTTATTGGTACCTTTTCTTTAGTTGATAAAAATAGTGATTTTCGTTCCGCTAGAACCTACAATAGGGTTTAAAATCAAAGTGTTCTTAGTTCTCTAACTTTTAGTTTTGCAAAGTCTACTCGCCATGCTTCTTTTAATGTTAAATTGCCTCAAGTCTGCTTAGGGTTTCATTTTATTAGTTCAAAAATTTAACCTTTTTAAGTTGACCTATTATGAAATTACAATAAAGAACGACACCTTGCCCATGTTAACTGAAACATAAATAGGGATTATGTAATTTCCAATAGTATCATGGCTGTAGAGAAGGCTGAAACCTAGTTACAATAAAAACGATCATTGGAATAACAAAAAATTGCATACCTTTGGAATTAGCTAGCTACTTGATTATTTGAGACTCGTTTCTTGCTATTTAAAAGAAGTGTAATCAGTTTATTATCATAGGCAGCGCGCTAGCACTGCCTGAGTAAAGAACGATGTGGGCACAATGTGCTTTTTTCTTACATAAAGGATCGATGTGGTTCATTATAAATTATAAAAGCTTTAGAGCTTCTACTGTTCAAAGATTATAGAGTTAAAAATTTTCCAATACCGGGAATCGAATCCGGGTTGCAGCGGTAGCTAGCAACCTAGTAAGAGACGATCACGTCCAATGTTAAGAAATATAAAAACCCATAGTTCCTAACAGAGGAGTCAGATCAAAACAAAAAGTACACCATTAGAACCGCCTTGTCCGAAACCTCTATCAAGGAAACATACCGCCCTGTGGCTTGAATAACAAAAAAAATATATTGGCTTGAAAATCAAGCAAATTGACTTTTACCACGTTATTCTCCACAAACGGGATATTTTTTTCTCTTTTCTTTCTTTTCCAGAGATAGCTTGGCACTGGAACATCGTAGAGAGTTGTTCAATGGCTCATTTTAAAGGAAATTAGTTGGGTTAAAAACCTTTTGTAACTAAAATAAATTATTTCTAAAAGAGAATAAATTTTTCCACCAAAAACTGCATTTTCGATGTCTTCACACTGCAATATTTCAAACATTATACCAGCGGTAAGATTTGAACCCACGCCTCCGAAGAGACTGGTGGCTAACACCAGTGACTTGGACCACTCGGCCAGGCTGCCTCTCATAAATAATATATATCTGAATCTGGGTTGCAGCAGTAGCTAGCAACCTAGTAAGAGACGACCAATCCAATGCTAAGAAATATAACAAAACTCCTAAAAATAGAGTCAGATCAAAACAAAAGTACATCATTAGAACTACCTTGTCTGAAACCCTACTAGATAAATAATTAATGTCGTGATAGTTTTATATTAGAGCTATGACGTGAATAGAAAAACACGATATTATGTTGTGGTTTCTGAAGACGTCATGAAATAATATCATTGCGCCATGACGTCATCATGAAATAAATCATTACGCCGTGACTTCATAATTACTATATAAGAAGCGTCAGAACTGTAAATGTTCTCATTTATAATTACATAATGGTTTCAATCAAGCAAGCTGCACGCAAGTTAAAAAAACAGTACTACACAAATAACAGAGATAGTATCTTGAAAAGAGAAAAGCAAAGGTATTCAACCGACCAGGCGTATCGAGAAGTAAAAATTGAGAGAACAAAACAAAACAGCAAGATGTGTTATCAAAATGATGAAGATTATAGACATGCAAAAATTGAGACAGCCAAATAAAAGTTCAAGGATAGTTATCACAATGATGAAGATTACCGCATCAAATATAAGAAAAACCAGAAGAAAAGGTATTCAACCGTCCAGGGGTATCGAGAAGTAAAAATTGAGACAGCCAAACAAAAGATCAAGGAGCGTTACTGGGGTGACAAAATCTATAATGAAAAAATTAAATTTTCTGCGAGGTTGTACCGAAGAACGCATAAGTACAAAGGGAAAAATTACATTCAGAAATACAAGAAGATGGCAAAAATGCAGGCAGATCTTTGTAAATTGAGAAACATTTTACGCATGTTTTATCGGGATCACGAAAAGTATTCAAAATTACAGATTAAAATTCTCTTTGAAAGAGCGGATGCTTTTGAAAAGTCGGCTAGAAATTCTTTGGCAAAGCTTCATAGTAATATCCAAAAGAAATGTTGTCAGTTTAACGAAAAGCTTCCACGGTATGGATTGGCAACTGCGGAACAGTTTATAGATGCAATGGAAAATGTTCGACAACACAGTGAATATACGGAGGCGTACTTCTTTGAAAATTTGTATATTAATTTTGGAAGGAGCAATTGCAGTTTATGTAGCAGCAATAAAAATATATATACAAGCATACCTATCAACAGCGAAGGAAAAGCAATGTTTTTCAATTATGGCGAAAACGAGCCTGTTAGGGTTATTAGTAAATGTGTTTGTAAGACTAATGATTTAAAACAAATTCCTGGAACACCGACTCAAGAAAAAAGTATTTCTAACTGTGTTTTAAACAGTTCTTTTAGTTCTTCTGAATATTTGGCAAAAAATTCTCTGTGTAGTAGAACAAACTGTCCTGAAAAGTACGAGACAACTATTGAAAAATGCTCTGAATCTAGAGCTGACAAGGAAATTATGATGGCTGAAGTCACCTCTAACAATCTGAGTAAACATTCAAAACCAAAAATTGGGCAGCAGGTTATTTGGCAATGTCACCCTGATATCTGCAAGCTCTATCTGACGGATATTGAATTATGTCAAATTCTTTTTGATATCCTTGAAAATAATATAGCATTAAAATTTTCAACTGACAAAGTGGTTAATTTCTACCTTGGCGGCTTGGATTATTGTGAAATCAATCACAGGGACACAAGAAAGCATGGGCATTCGTTATACTGAGCCCAAATGAGGGATGTCAGAGCTATTTGCGTTCTCTAAGGGCACTAGCTCCACATTTTCCTGTCTTGAACTTTTTCATTAATAGCGTATTTAAGGCAGTATCAAAATGTAAGATTATACAACATATTAATCTACTAAAAGTCGAGGGCTCGTACAAGGAGCTAAGTCATTATATAGAAGAAGTGTCAAGTAGACTCTGTCGTAATAATAGTCAAGACTTTATTTACGGTGATAGCAATATTAGAGTTTCTATGGAAGAAAATACAATAATAAAATTATTTGGTGAGAGCCTTGATAAGGTAGCTAACATCAGGGATGTATACCCCACAATGCATTGTGACAGTTGTGAGCAGATAAAGACAAAATACCAATTGAAGAGTCTAAGATCCCTTTCAAATAAAAAAGGTTTTGATGTAATGATGGCCACGATTTTAGAACACCTACAACAGGACATACCCAAAGATGACAGAGAACAGCTAATTCAATGTAGAGGTTGGAAAGAGGGTTTCATAGATTTGTTCTCTGTCTGTGATTACTGTGCTGGGAAAATGTTGAAAAGTGAGGAGAATGTCCGATCAGTATTAAATAACCTTCATATAGACTCTACACCGGAATGTATAGTGTGTAAATAATTTTGAAATGGCAATGATTCGATTTGTAATGCCTTGTCTTACGATCGTCAGATTAGGGCAGGTAACTGCATTGAAGAGACCTAGAACAGAACTTGTTGACGCTCTTAAGGGAGAATAGTATATCTACCTGTTGATGTGCAAGCAAATGCAGATATTCAGCCTGAAAAATTTCTTAACATTGATAGTTTTGTAGTCATTGTCAATGGTCAGCCTACTTACAACAAGAATGTTTGGACTGCACTAATAGATCTGAGAAAAGTTCATGGAGCACTGTTGTGGTTAAGAGAGAACAACCGTTTCTATAAAACAATACTTGCATACACCCTAGAAGATTTAAATAAAATACTTGAAGCACGTCTTGCTGAAAAAACTGACAGAAAGTGCAAAATCTACATTGGTTGAACATTTTTCTGTCCAGCCTCTCAATTCAGCGGTTCCAAAAGACTTCATTGAAGATTTTAAGCAGATGAAAGATATTGGTACTGACCAATTTCAAATCAAGAAACTAAAAGGTGAGAGCGAAGACTTATTTCAGGAAGAACTTGATCTAAAAGTGTTTCCAAATCTTTTCCCGAAAGGCAAATATGGCTTGCGTGACAAGGCAAGACCATTTCGGATTAGGAATGCAGAATATTTTAAATCAAGGCTTCTTAGCAGACATACTAAGTTTCGTCTTGACAAACAGTTTCTTTTTCACAGCTTCCAATTGCAAGAATTCTCTTACATGTGTAATAGCGTTGCTCATATGTTGCGGACTGTGAAACCAAATCAAAATGCTCGTCAATTTATAGACAGGCTTCATTCCCGTGATGGAGAGATGGAAGCGACTTTGTTTTCTGTTCAATCAAAAATCAGAGGATCTCAGAAGTATTTTCAATCTCTTTCCTATAAAGTAAAGTAAATGATTGAGCAATTGGGTCCACCTACTTTGTTTCTGACAGTTTCATGTGCTGAGTGGTACTCTCCTGAATTTATTGACTATTTACGGACTGTCCATAAGAACTTACCTGGTGTGGCAAAAATGACCCCAGCAGAGTTAACGTGTCTAGATCCAATTGCAGTTTCCATGCACTTTGACAAAAAATGGACACCTATATTTAATGAGCTGATTTGTTCAAAAACAAATCCTTTGTTTGGTAAAATTAAGGATCATTTCTGGCGTATCGAGTATCAGAAACGAGGTGCGCCTCATGTACATTGTGTATTGTTGATTGAAGATGCTCCTATTATTGGGAAATCAACAGCGTCTGAAGTGATTCAGTATATCAATAGTATTATAACTTGTGAAATACCAAATAGATTGACTAGTCCAACTCTTCACAAACTGGTCAAAGACCATCAAGTGCACCACTGTAATAAATACTGTCAAAGAAAATATAAGAGAAAATGAGGAAGATGGGTTACGTATTGTAAGTTTGGCTTTCCTCGTCCTACAAAGGAACGAACAGAATTATATGACATCCTTGACTGCTTGGCTCATGGTACAAACCGTAAAAAGCCAAGAAAAAGAATATATCATCTGCTTCGAAGAAATGACGAGCGTTATATAAATGACTATTCTCCTGCGTTACTTATTGCTAATTAAGCAAACATTGATGTTCAATATATTGGCCATTTGGGCTCTAAATTACCGTATTACATTACCGATTACATGACAAAAGCAGAGAGTGTCGAAATAGAAGCAATGTGGGAGGAAGTAAATAATGCATGCAAAATCCGGGTTGCAGCGGTAGCTAGCAACCTCCGGGTTGCAGCGGTAGCTAGCAACCTAGTAAGAGACGATCACGTCCAATGTTAAGCAATATAAAAACCCATAGTTCCAAAAAAAGGAGTCAGATCAAAACAAAAAGTACACCAATAGAACCGCCTTGTCCGAAACCCCTGTATAGGAAACTTTCTGTCCCTTGGCTTGAACAGCAAGGGAAATATATTGGCTTGAAAATCAAGAAAATTAACTTTAACCACGTTATTCTCCCCAAACGGGATATTTTTTTCTCTTTTCTTTTTTCTTTGTATCCAGAGATAGCTTGGCACTGGAACATCGTAGAGGGTTGTTCAATAGCTCATTTTAAAGGAAATTAATTGTGTTAAAAACCTTTTGTAACTAAAATAAATTATTTCTAAAAGAGAATAAATTTTTCCACCAAAAACTGCATTTTCGATGTCTTTTCACACTGCAGTCTTTCAAACATAATCGTATACCAGCGGTAAGATTTGAACCCACGCCTCCGAAAAGACTGGTGGCTAACACCAGTGCCTTGGACCACTCGGCCAGGCTGCCTCTCATAAATAAATATATATGTGAATTTGGGTTGCAGCAGTAGCTAGCAACCTAGTAAGAGACGATCAGTCCAATGCTAAGAAATATAACAAAACTCCTAAAAATAGAGTCAGATCAAAACAAAAGTACATCATTAGAATTACCTTGTCTGAAACCCTACTAGATAAATAATGAATGTCATCATAGTTTTATATTAGAGCTATGACGTGAATAGAAAAATTACAATAAAGAACGACACCTAGCCCATGTTAACTGAAACATAAATAGGGATTATGTAATTTCCGTCAATATCATGGCTGTAGAGATGGCTGAAACCTAGTAAAGAACAATACATAAAAGATCGATGTCAGCCAAGAGGATCTAACGGAGTTTATCCTTTATAGTAAAGAACGACAATATTAACTGAGATAATTTATCGACAAGATGACTTGAAGCAAATGTCTTTTGAAAGTTTCTTGTCTACGGTATGTTATACAAATTATCAGTCTAGTTAATCATAAATGAGGACTATCCAGAGCTATTATTAGTCAATCCAGAGAATATCATGTAGTTGTTATTAATAGAAGTTTTGTTATAACCTTTAACATGAAATAAATGCAAAATTTTTTTAACCCCGTTAATTTCTCTTAAAATGAGCCATTGAACAACTCTCTAAGATGTTCCAGTGCCAAACTATCTGAGGAAGAAAAAAAGAAAAAAAGATGCTGTTTAGGCAGAATGCTTATAATAAAGAACGACCTCTTGCCTATACTAAATTTTATAGGCCACTTAACGATAGTATAGGCTAATAGTTATATTTAAGGTCAATATATTAAAATTTTCCATTAAAAAACGATCATTGGAATAAAAACCCATTACATATATTTGATTTAGTCAGCTACTTGATTGTTTGAGGCTAGTCTCTTACTATTTCAAAGAAGAAAAAGCCGTAGGCTTTTTCCTGTTTGTAATTAATTAGAAAGAGTTCTACCATTAAAATGAGTTACGTAGTGCTTTTAGTCACTTGAAAATTAGATTAAAAGACAATCATTGGAATGACAAATCATTGTATACATTCGATTTAGATATCTACTTGATTGTTTCATGTACAAGATTGATCAATAACTTCACAATTGTATATCCGGGTTGCAGCGTTTGCTAGCAACCTAGTAAGGACGATCACGTCCCATACTAAGAAATACAATAACCCATAACTCCCTAAAAGTAGCGGAAGATCGAAACTCAAAGTAAACTAGAACCGCCTTGTCCGAGACCTCTATATAGGAAACCTACTGTCTCTTGGCTTGAAGAACAAAGAAAATATGTTGGCTTGAAAATCAAACAGTTCGTGGTAACGAACTGTATAGTAAGAGCGACTCGTCTCAATTTTTTTTTTTTTTTCAACTCGTCTCAATAGTAACCAAAACTCTAAAAAAACGGAAATTTAATATCAATAGATACATCAAAAGAATCGGATTTGTATGCTGATTTTAAATATATAAGTTTCATTAAACGATCTCAGACAGATAAGTTTCTTAATCACAAAACTACATAAAGAATCGATCATAAACGGTTACAGTTCGTTACCACGAACTGTTTGATATATACAAATATTTTTGCAATTACCAGTTTTATACTCTATACGCAATTAAATGTTTTTGTTATTTACGGTAATTATATTGAAAGACGATCATTATCCGGGTTGCAGCGGTAGCTAGGAACCTAGTGAGAGACGATCACGTCCAATGTTAAGAAATATAATAACCCATAACTCCTAAAAATACACTCAGATCAAAACAAAAAGAACACCGTTAGAGCCACCTTGTTCGAAACCCTTATATAGGAAACTTACTTTCCCTTGGCTTGAACAACAAGGGAAATATATTGGCTTGAAAATCAAGAAAAGTGGCAGCTACTACAGCATTCTGCCTAAGCGGCATCTTTTTTTTCATTCTTTTCCACAGATTGCTTGGTCCGGGCTGCAGCGGTAGCTAGCAACCTAGTAAGAGACGATCACGTCCAATGTTAAGAAATATAAAACCCATAACTCCTAAAATAAGAGTCACATCAAAACAAAAAGTATACCTTTAGAACCACCTTGTCCGAAACCTCTGTATAGAGAATTTTCTGTCACTTAGCTTGAACAGCAAGGGAAATATATTGGCTTGAAAATCAAGAAAAGTGGCAGCCACTACAGCATTCTGCCTAAATGGCATCTTTTTTTTTCTTCCACAGATAGCTTGGCACTGGAACATCGTAAAGAGTTGTTCAATGGCTCATTTTAAAGGAAATTAATGGGGTTGAATACCTTTTGTAACTAAAACAAATTATTTTTAAAAAAGAATAAATTTTTCCACTAAAAACTGCATTTTTGATGTCTTTTCATACTGAAGTCTTTTCAAAGATATTTGATTTTTGAAGCAATCAAACAGTTCGTGGTAAAGTTATATTAAAAGACGATCATTAGAAGAACAAACCATTGCATACATTGGACTTACTTAGCTGCCTGATTCTTTGAGAGTCGTCTCTTACTATTCCAAAGAAGAAAAAGCCGTAGGCTTTTTCCTGTTTGTATCCGGTTACAGCGTTAGCTAGCAACCTGGTAAGAGGCGATCACGTCCAATGTTATGAAATATAATAACCCATAATTCCCAAAAATAGACTAAAATCAAAACAAAAAGTACACCATTAGAACCGCCTTGTTTGAAACCCCTATATAGGAAACTCTCTGCTCCTTGGGCAAGGGACAGCAAGTTCCAACAGCAAGGAAAATATTTTGATTTGAAAATCAAGAAAATTATAGTAAAGAACGAACTATAGCTTATAGCAATTGAACTACAAAGCACACCATTAGACTAATATGAAATTATATTAAGGAACAAACTGTAGTCCATAGTAACTGAAGTATTAAAAGGAATCATTATATAGATGATGATGCAACACATACTTATCTTTAGAAATGATAGCCCAGCACAAATTTATTTTAATTATATTCCTTAAGAAATCATCATAAGTAAAAACTTCCCATACCAATAATCTAACACGAGCCAACTAGGCGAGAGTAAGCGTCCTAACCACTAAACCGTATAGAATATATTAAAACATCTTATTAATGAATTTTTATAATATAATTATAAAGATCATCTCATGGAAAGTATTATGATAGCTTGCCCAAAGAAAATGGCTAGCAACTCATTTGATGAAGTCTCAGTTTTCATCAAGCTACAGCGTAACATTTGGACCTTGTCAACCCAAATCCTGAAAAAAAGAGAAGCTAATGTTCTGAGCTTCGGGTCGCACACTTCGATTGTCAAAAGTTGACTCGATTGGTCACCTTAAGGTCTATACAAATTTAATTAAATTTCTGGTTGGTTGATTACTTTTTGCTGACCAATCATTAGGCATTCTAGTATTGAATTTACTCGCTTACGTTACAGAACGGTAATGTGATACAGCTGATACTCCATTTTAACAGTGACATCAAGCGAACTTTTTTAGGATATGTTATTTTTTTCCATTCTGTGTTACCACTTTGTTTTCCAATGAGATGGTCAGAGATGTTGAATAACAGCTTATATAGATAGGCCTACCAGGTCTGATGTTTTCCTATGCTCCTTAAAAATAGACGTCAGCTAAATGTTGGAAATTCTGCAAAGAAATCGAAGAAATAATTTATGAGTCACCAGACTTTTTAGGCTATATAGGAAGGCTATTCTAATTGAAATGGCCCACGTTATATAAGCTATTTATGAGGTTATAAAAACCCATAACTCCTAAAAATATAGTCAGATCAAAACAAAAAGTACACCATTAGAACCGCCTTGTTTGAAACCCCTATATAGGAAACTCTCTGCTCCTTGGGCAAGGGACAGCAAGTTCCAACAGCAAGGAAAATATTTTGATTTGAAAATCAAGAAAATTATAGTAAAGAACGGACTATAGCTTATAGTAATTGAACTACAAAGCACACCATTAGACTAATATGAAATTATATTAAGGAACAAACTCTAGTCCATAGTAACTGAAGTATTAAAAGGAATCATTATATAGATGATGATGCAACACATACTTATCTTTAGAAATGATAGCCCAGCACAAATTTATTTTAATTATATTCCTTAAGAAATCATCATAAGTAAAAACTTCCCATACCAATAATCTAACACGAGCCAACTAGGCGAGAGTAAGCATCCTAACCACTAAACCGTATAGGATATATTAAAACATCTTATTAATGAATTTTTATAATATAATTATAAAGATCATCTCATGGAAAGTATTATGATAGCTTGCCCAAAGAAAATGGCTAGCAACTCATTTGATGAGGTCTCAGTTTTCATCAAGCTACAGCATAACATTTGGACCTTGTCAACCCAAATCCTGAAAAAAAGAGAATTTAATGTTCTGAGCTTCGGGTCGCACACTTCGATTGTCAAAAGTTGACTCGATTGGTCACCTTAAGGTCTATACAAATTTAATTAAATTTCTGGTTGGTTGATTACTTTTCGCTGACCAATTATTAGGCATTCTAGTATTGAATTTACTCGCTTACGTTACGGAACGGTAATGTGATACAGCTGATACTCCATTTTAACAGTGACATCAAGCGAACTTTTTTAGGATATGTTATTTTTTTCTATTCTGTGATACCACTTTGTTTTCCAATGAGATGGTCAGAGATGTTGAATAACAGCTTATATAGATAGGCCTACCAGGTCTGATGTTTTCCTATGCTCCTTAAAAATAGACGTCAGCTAAATGTTGGAAATTCTGCAAAGAAATCGAAGAAATAATTTATGAGTCACCAGACTTTTTAGGCTATATAGGAAGGCTACTCTAATTGAAATGGCCCACGTTATATAAGCTATTTATGTAGTTTTCTACAAGTTAATATGAATAATCAGCTACTGCACCATCTTGGCCACTCACTGTTTCTGATCTGCTGCTGTTCTTGGGAAAAGGTTAGTGAATATTTCTTGGCCTAGATATATTCAAGAAGGCTAGTCTAGGCCTATTTTAGTAGCATATTTGGAATGTAGTTAAGAATTAAATTGAGAACACTTACTGTAAATTTCACCAGCTAACAATTGCACTTACCTTAGCCTAGGTCTACATTAATTGTTTTAAGGTTCTTTTAACCCGTAGAGCTCTTGAGTTACTTATGTCAGTCCTAAAGTGAAGAAAGTGAAACTTTCTTGGCCTAGATATATTCAAGAAGGCTAGTCTAGGCCTATTTTAGTAGCATATTTGGAATGTAGTTAAGAATTAAATTGAGAACACTTACTATAAATTTCACCAGCTAACAATTGCACTTACCTTAGCCTAGGTCTGCATTAATTGTTTTAAGGTTCTTTTAACCCGTAGAGCTCTTGAGTTACTTATGCTTACCATTGTACCATCGGAGATATATGAAAAACAAGTCGAATGTGACACATAATATAAGATACTTCAATAAAAACCAGCTGCTAACCTCATTACCTACCTTAACAGCAACAGTGTTATGGCCTCTTTGGTAGTTATTCAAATTGCTTGATCGAGAAAAGGTTTTCTTGCACACATCACACTTAAATGGCTTCTCACCTGTATGTACTCTTTGATGGTAAATCAAAGTGCATGACTGAGAAAAGATTTTCTTGCACACATCACACTTATATGGTTTCTCACCTGTATGTACTCTTTAATGGGTAACCAAAGTGCTTGATGGAGAAAAGGTTTTCTTGCACATATCAAACTTATATGGTTTCTCACCTGTATGTACTCTTTGATGGGTAATCAAAGTGCTTGTTTGAGAAAAACTCTTTTGACATACATTACATTGATGTGGTTTCTCACCTGTATACGCTCTTTGGTGCTTATTGAAACTGCTTGATCCAAACAAGGTTTTCTTGCACATATCACACTTATATGGTTTTTCACCTGTATGTACTCTTTGATGGGTAATCAAAGTGCTTGATTGAGAAAAACTCTTTTGACGTACATTACATTTAGATGGTTTCTCACCTGTATGCACTTTTTGGTGGTTATTCAAATGGTTTGATTGAGAAAAGATTTTATAATAAAGATCAAACTCTTCCCTATACTAACTTGCATACGCAACTTCACTATAGTTAAGATTACAGTATTTATATTTTTACATTAAAAGACGATCACTGAAATAACAAACCATTCCATAGATTGGACTTAGTTAGCTACTTGATTGTTTGAGTTTCGTCTCTTACTATTTAAAAGAAGAAAAAGCCGTAGGCTTTTTCCTGTATTTATTTATAGTTAAAAAACGAACTCAAGTCCAAAGAAACTGAACACTGTGGTTCATTCATATTATCTTCATTATTTTTACAGTAAAGAACGATTACAGCAAAGACCGATCTGTAGTCCATAGTAACTGAAGATCCGGGTTGCATCGTATTATCCGGGTTACAGCGGTAGCTAGCAACCTAGTAAGAGACGATCACATCCAATGTTAAGAAATATAAAAATCCCTAACTCCTAAGAAAAGAGTCAGATCAAAACAAAAATTACACCATTAGAACCACCTTGTCTGAAACTTCCCTATAGTTAACTTTCTGTCCCTTTGCTTCAATAACAAAGAAAATATATTGGCTTGAAAATCAAGAAAAATGGCAGCTACTACAACATTCTGCCTAAACGGGATATTTTTTCTTTCCACTTGATTTTTCTCCTCAACTAGCTGGGCACTGGAAAATCATAGAGAGCTGTATAATAGCTCATTTTAAAGGAAATTGCAACATCTAGTCACTTTTTTAATTAAAAATTAAACACTTTTTAAAGTAGAATCAATTTTGTCAAAAAAAAATGCATTTTTGATGTATTTTCATACTGCAGTCTTTTCAAAGATATTTTAATTTTGAAGCAATCAAACAGTTCATGGTAATGAAATCTATAGTAATAATAGCTACTTGTCTCAATAGTAACCGACACTCTAAAGAAAAAAATTTTGATTGTCTCAATAGTAACCGAAACTCTAAAGAACGAAATTTTGGTACAAATAGATAAATCAAAGCAAACTGTTCTTTATAACGAAATATTTTTTGTAAAGTAAAAGCGACTCGTCTCAATAGTAAAACTTGCTACATCTAGTTCCTTCTGTAATTAAAGATAAAATATTTTTTAATAGTTCCGGTTTGCAGCGGTAGCTAGGAACCTAATTAAAAGAGATCATTCGAAGAACATACCATTGTATATATTAAATTTACAGTAAAGACTGATCTCTCTCCCGTACTAACTGATATATGGTGGTGACAGGGGTAGTTACATAAAGGACGAATATAGCTCATCTGGGTTGCAGCGGTAGGTAGCAACCTAGTAAGAGACGATCACGTCAAATGTTAAAAAATATAAAACCCCCCAACTCCTAAAAAAAGAGTCAGATCAAAACAAAAAGTACACCATTAGAACCGCCTTATCCGAATCCTCTATAAAGGAAACTTACCGCCCTTTGGCTTGAATAACAAAGAAAATACATTGGCTTGAAAATCAAGAAAATTGACTTTTACCACGTTATTCTCCACAAACGGGATATTTTTTTCTTTCCGCTTGATTTTTCTCCTCAGCTAGCTGGGCACTGGAAAATCATAGAGAGCTGTATAATAGCTCATTTTAAAGGAAATTGCAACATCTAGTGTCTTTTGTAATTAAAAATAAAATACTTTTTAAAGTAGAATCAATTTTGTCAAAAAAATTGCATTTTTGATGTATTTTCATACTGCAGTCTTTTCAAAGATATTTGAATTTTGAAGCAATCAAACAGTTCATGGTAATGAACCCTATAGTAATAATAGCTACTTGTCTCAATAGTAACCGAAACTCCTGGAACCAAAATTTTCTTTTTTGGCTTAATCACTAAAATTATTATGTAAACTGCATTAAATATTTATGATGCCTAATCAGTAATAGTAAGTTCTTAATTTAAACAACAAAAATACATGAAAATTTTATAATTAGTTTTACTTTTTGTCTCCTGGAAGAAAAATTTTTTTCATCTCAGTTCAAAGTTATTATTGTATAATGGGTAGATACTGGGGTGACAAAAGCTATAATGAAAAAATTAAATTCTCTACGAGGTTGTACCGAAGAACGCATAAGGACAAAGGGAAAAATTACATTCAGAAATAAAAGAAGATGGCAAAAATGCAGGCTGATCTTTGTAAATTGAGAAACATTTTACGCATGTTTTATCGGGATTACGAAAAGTATTCAAAATTACAGATTAAAATTCTCTTTGAAAGAGCGGATGCTGTTGAAAAGTCAGCTAGAAATGCTTTGGCAAAGCTTCATAGCAATATCCAAAAGAAATGTTGTCAGTTTAACGAAAAGCTTCCAAGGTATGGATTGGCAACTGCGGAACAGTTTATAGATGCAATGGAAAATGTTCGACAACACAGTGAATATACGGAGGCGTACTTCTTAGAAAATTCGTATATTAATTTTGGAAGGAGCAATTGCAGTTTATGTAGCAGCAATAAAAATATATATACAAGCATACCTATCAACAGCGAAGGAAAAGCAATGTTTTTCAATGATGGCGAAAACGAACCTGTTAGGGTTATTAGTAAATGTGTTTGTAAGACTAATGATTTAGAACAAATTCCTGGAACACCGACTCAAGAAAAAAGCATTTCTAACTGTGTTTTAAACAGTTCTTTTAGTTCTACTGAATATTTGGCAAAAAATTCTCTGTGTAGTAGAACAAACTGTCCTGAAAAGTACGAGACAACTATTGAAAAATGCTCTAAAACTAGATCTGTCAAGGAAATTATGATGGCTGAAGTCACCTATAACAATCTGAGTAAACATTCAAAACCAAAAATTGGGCAGCAGGTTACTTGGCAATGTCATCCTGATATCTGCAAGCTCTATCCGACGGATATTGAATTATGTCAAATTCTTTTTGAAATCCTTGAAAATATTATAGCATTAAAATTTTCAACTGACAAAGTGGTTAATTTCAACCTTTGCGGCTTGGATTATTGTGAAATCAATTACAGGGACACAAGAAAGCATGGGCATTCGTTATACTGTAGCCCAAATGAGGGATGTCAGAGCTATTTGCGTTCTCTAAGGGCGCTAGCTCCACATTTTCCTGTCTTGAACTGTTTCATTAATAGCGTATATAAGGCAGTATCAAAATGTAAGATTATACAACATATTAATTTACTAAATGTCGAGGGCTCGCACAAGGAACTAAGTCATTATATAGAAGAAGTGTCAAGTAGACTCTGTCGTAATAATAGTCAAGACTTCATTTACGGTGATAGCAATATTAGAGTTTCTGTGGATGAAAATACAATAATAAAATTATTTGGTGAGAGCCTTGATAAGGTAGCTAACATCAGGGATGTATACCCCACAATTCATTGTGACAGTTGTGAGCAGATAAAGACAAAATACCAATTGAAGAGTCTAAGATCCCTTTCAAATAAGAAAGGTTTTGATGTAATAATGGCCACGATTTTAGAACACCTACAACAGGACATACCCAAAGATGACAGAGAACAACTAATTCAATTTACAGGTTGGAAAGAGGATGTCATAGATTCATTCTCTGTCTGTGAATACTGTGCTGGGAAAATGTTGAAAAGTCAGGAGAATGTCCGATCAGTATTAAATAACCTTCATATAGACTGTGCACCGGAATGTATAAAGTGTTTAAATAATTTTGAAATGGCAATGATTCGATTTGTAATGCCTTGTCTCACGATCGTCATATTAGGGCAAATAACTGCATTGAAGAGACCAAGAACAGAACTTGTTGACGCTCTTAAGGGGAGAATAGTATATCTACCTGTTGATGTGCAAGCAAATGCAGATATTCAGCCTGAAAAACTTCTTAACGTTGATAGTTTTGTAGTCATTGTCAATGGTCAGCCTACTTACAACAAGAATGTATGGACTGCACTAATAGATCTGAGAAAAGTCCATGAAGCACTGTTGTGGTTAGAGAGAACAACAGTCTCTATAAAACAATACATGCATACACCCTAGATGATTTAAATAAAATACTTGAAGCACGTCTTGCTGAAAAAGCGGTTGGTGTTGATAATTTACCTGAAATACCGGAAGCTGCAATCCTTCAGAAACTGACAGAAAGCGCAAAATCTACATTGGTTTAACATTTTTCTGTCCAGCCTCTCAATTCAGCGGTTCCAAAAGACTTCATTGAAGATTTTAAGCAGATGAAAGATCTTGGTACTGACCAATTTCAAATGAAGAAACTAAAAGGTGAGAGCGAAGACTTATTTCAGGAAGAACTTGATCTAAAAGTGTTTCCAAATCTTTTTCCGAAAGGCAAATATGGCTTGCGTGACAAGGCAAGACCAGTTCGGATTAGGAATGCAGAATATTTTAAATCAAGGCTTCTTAGCAGACATACTAAGTTTCGTCTTGACAAACAGTTTCTTTTTCACAGCTTCCAATTGCAAGAATTCTCTTATATGTGTAATATTATAATAAAGAACGAAATCTTGCCTTAATTAATTTATATCAAAGTTATTATATTTAGCTAAGAGGTAGGGAAACTGAGTTTCTTTTTTAAATTGTAAATTTAAGAGATACTGCTTTAAATTCAATATATTAAAAAAAAAATTCTGACGGGGAATCGAGCCCAGGTCTTCCGCATTACAAACAGCGATAGTGACCACTGTACTATCAGAGACTTATAATATATAAATAATATATAAGTCATGATATTAAATTGGTTAATACATAATAATAAAAATCGAACTCTTCCCTATACTAACTTGCATACGCAACTTCACTATAGTTAAGATTACAGTATTTATATTATAAATCATTATAAATTATAAAAGGTCCAAATGTTCGAAGATTATAGAGTTTTCCAACACCGGGAATTGAACCCGAGCCTGTTAAGTGAAAGTAAACTATCCTAGCCGCTAGACCATATGGAACCATAAAGAAGTATGATTTAAGAGCCATATGCATATTATTATTTCAACATACCAATTATAATAAGGCCAAAACAAAATCGTTGACTTGCAACCTTACTTTTGACAGATTAGTTAAATCTTCATCAGGCTTAAAAAATGTTTTGCTAGTTTTACATGAAAGAACGAACCTTAGCCCATAGTAGCAGAAATAAGAATATCTAGGTTGCAGCGGTAGCTAGCAACCTATTACATAATCCGGGTTTAAGTGGTAGCTAGCAACCTAGTAAGAAACACCAAATTAAAAGATGATCATTAGAAGAACAAACAATTTCTTATATTGGACTTAGTTAGCTGCCTGATTCCTTGAGGTTCGTCTCTTACTATTCCAAAGAAGAAAAAGCCGTAGGCTTTTTCCTGTTTGTAATAATACATTAAAAGATAACCATGTGACGTAATAAGTGAATGCAAGATTTATATTTATATAATAATCCGGGTTGCAGCGGTAGCTAGCAACCTAGTAAGAGACGATCACGTCCAATGTTAAGAAATATAAAAACCCATAGTTCCTAACAGAGGAGTCAGATCAGAACAACAAGTACACCATTAGAACCGCCTTGTCCGAAACCCCTGTATAGGAAACTTTCTGTCCCTTGGCTTGAACAGCAAGGGAAATATATTGGCTTGAAAATCAAGAAAAGTGGCAGCTACTACAGCATTCTGCCTAAACGGGATATTTTTTTCTTTCTTTTTCTTTTTTCTTTCTATTCCACAGATAGCTTGGCACTGGAACATCGTAGAGAGTTGTTCAATAGCTCATTTTAAAGAAAATTAATTGGGTTAAAAATCTATAGTAACTAAAATAAATTATTTCTAAAAGAGAATAAATTTTTCCACCAAAAACTGCATTTTTAATGTCTTTTCACACTGCAGTATTTCAAACACAATCGTATACCAGCGGTAAGATTTGAACCCACGCCTCCGAAGAGACTGGTGGCTAACACCAGTGTCTTGGACCACTCGTCCAGGCCGCCTCTTATGATTTGGGTTGCAGCAGTAGCTAGCAACCTAGTAAGAGACGATCAGTCCCATGCTAAGAAATATAAAAACCCAAAACTCCTAAAAATAGAGTCAGATCAAAACAAAAGTACATCATTAGAATTACCTTGTCTGAAACCCTACTAGATAAATAATGAATGTCGTCATAGCTTTATATTAGAGCTATGACATGAATAGAAAACACGAAATTATGTTGTGGTTTCTGAAGACGTCATGAAATAATATCATTGCGCCATGACGTCATCATGAAATAAAATCATTACGTCGTGACGTCATAATTACTATATAAGAAGCGTCAGAACTATAAATGTTCTCATTCATAATTAGATAATGGTTAGATAAAAGCAATATAATAAAGAACGAACTCTTTCCCATACTAAATAAGCCACTATTTTTATTAAGGTTATATGACTTTTAGGGGTTGCTTCCCCCTTTTTTCGGTGATGGTATTATAATAAAGAACGACCTCTTGCCTCTACTAAATTTATAGACCACTGAACTATAGTATAGGTTAGTAAGGTTCACATGAAGGACTGATCCGGGTTGCAGCGGTAGCTAGCAACCTAGTAAGAGACGATCACGTCCAATATTAAGAAATATAAAAACCCATAGATCCTAACAAAGAAGTCAGATCAAAACAAAAATTACACCATTAGAACCACCTTGTCCGAAACCCCTGTATAGAAAACTTTCTGTCCCTTGGCTTGAACAGCAAGGGAAATGTATTGGCTTGAAAATCAAGAAAAGTGGCAGCTACTATAGCATTCTGCCTAAAGGGGATATTTTTTTCTTTTTTTTTTCTTTTTATCTTTTCCACAGATAGCTTTTCCACTGGAACATCGTTCAATAGCTCATTTTAAAGGAAATTAATTGGGTTAAAAATCTATAGTGACTAAAATAAATTATTTCTAAAAGAGAATAAATTTTTCCACCAAAAACTTCATTTTTCATGTCTTTTCACACTGCAGTCTTTCAAACATAATCGTATACCAGCGGTAAGATTTGAACCCACGCCTCCGAAGAGACTGGTGGCTAACACCAGTGTCTAGGACTTCTCGGCCAGGCTGCCTCTTATAATTTGGGTTGCAGCAGCAGCTAGCAACCTAATAAGAGACGATCAGTCCCATGCTAAGAAATTTAAAACCCAAAACTCCTAAAAATAGAGTAAGATCAAAACAAAAGTACATCATTAGAACTACCTTGTCTGAAACCCTACTAGATAAATAATGAATGTCGTCATAGCTTTATATTAGAGCTATGACGTGAATAGAAAAACACGAAATTATGTTGTGGTTTCTGAAGACTTCATGAAATAACATCATTGCGCCATGACGTCATCATGAAATAAAATCATTACGCCGTGACGTCATAATTACTACTTAAGAACTACAAAGATGAAAATGGTCTCATTCGTGAATTAAATAATGGTTAGATCAAAGCAAGCTGCACGCAAGTTAAAAAAACAGTACTACAATGACAACAGAGATAGTATCTTGAAAAGAGAAAAGCAAAGGTATTCAACCGACCAGGCGTATCGAGAAGTAAAAATTGAGAGAGCCAAACAAAAGATCAAGGAGCGTTATCACAATGATAAACTTTATAGAGAAGCAACAATTGAGCAGGCTAAACAAAAGAGCAAGAAACGGTATGGTAATGATGAAGATTACAGAGAAGCAAGAATTGAGCACGCTAGACAAAAGATCAAGGAGCGTTATCAAAATGATGAAGATTACAGAGAAGCAAGAATTGAGCAGGCTAGACAAAAGATCAAGGAGCGTTATGACATTGATAAACTTTATAGAGAAGCAACAATTGAGCAGGCTAGACAAAAGAGCAAGGAACGGTATGATAATGATGAAGATTACCGAAACAAACATAAGAAAAAAGTTACTACCAGAATAATGGGTAGATACTGGGGTGACAAAAGCTATAATGAAAAAATTAAATTCTCTGCGAGGTTGTACCGAAGAACGCATAAGGACAAAGGGAAAAATTACATTCAGAAATAAAAGAAGATGGCGAAAATGCAGGCTGATCTTTTTGAATTGAGAAACATTTTACGCATGTTTTACCAGGATCACGAAAAGTATTCAAAATTAAAGATTAAAATTCTCTTTGAAAGAGCGGATGCTGTTGAAAAGTCGGCTAGAAATGCTTTGGCAAAGCTTCATAGTAATATCCAAAAGAAATGTTGTCAATTTAATGAAAAGCTTCCAAGGTATGGATTGGCAACTGCGGAACAGTTTATAGATGCAATGGAAAATGTTAGACAACACAGTGAATATACGGAGGCGTACTTCTTAGAAAATTCGTATATTAATTTTGGAAGGAGCAATTGCAGTTTATGTAGCAGCAATAAAAATATATATACAAGCATACCTATCAACAGCGAAGGAAAAGCAATGTTTTTCAATTATGGCGAAATTATTATAATATTGAACGACCTCTTGCCTATACTAAATTATATAGGCCACTTAACTATAGTATAGGTTAGTAAATTTACATTAAAAGACGGTAACTGAAATAACAAACCATTCCATACATTGGACTTAGTTAGCTACTTGATTGTTTGAGTTTTGTCTCTTACTATTAAAGAAGAAAAAGCCGTAGGCTTTTTCCTCTTTGTATTTATAGTTAAAAAACGAACTCAGGTCCAAAGAAACTGAACCCTGTGGTTCATTCATATTATCTTCATTATTTTAGCTAGAATGTAAATAAACAAGTTTCTTTTTTAAATTTTAAACTGAATTACAGTAAAGAATGATATTTCTCCCATAGTAACTGATATGTTACATTAAAAGACGATCATTGGAATAATAAGTTATTGCATGCATTGGACTTAGTTAGCTACTTGATCGTTTGTGTTACATTAAAAGACAATCATTGGAATAAAAAGTTATTGCATGCATTGGACTTAGTTAGCTACTTGATCGTTTGAGGTTCGTCTCTTACTATTTCATCCGGGTTGCAGCGGTAGCTAGCAACCTAGCAAGAGACGATCACGTGCAATGTTAAGAAATATAAAAACCCATAGTTCCTAACAGAGGAGTCAGATCAAAACAAAAAGTACACCATTAGAACCGCCTTGTCCAAAACCCCTGTATAGGAAAATTTATGTCCCTTTGCTTGAACAGCAAGGAAAATATATTGGCTTGAAAATCAAGAAAAGTGGCAGCTACTACGACATTCTGCCTAAACGAGATATTTTTTTCTTTTTTTCTTTTTTCTTTTCCACAGATAGCTTGGCACTGGAACATCGTAGAGAGTTGTTCAATCGCTCATTTTAAAGGAAATTAATTGGGTTGAAAATCTATAGTAACTAAAATAAATTATTTCTAAAAGAGAATAAATTTTTCCACCAAAAACTGCATTTTGATGTCTTTTCACAATGCAGTCTTTCAAACATAATCGTATACCAGCGGTAAGATTTGAACCCACGCCTCCGAAGAGACTGGTGGCTAACACCAGTGTCTTGGACCTTTCGGCCAGGCTGCCTCTTATAATTTGGGTTGCAGCTTTTACAGTAAAGAACGATCTCTCTCTCATACTAACTGATACATGGTGGTTCCAGGTGTAGTTACATAAAGGACGAATATAGCTCATCATAAATGGTGTGTGTCAATTATACGGGTTGCAGCGGTAGCTAGCAACCGAGTCTGTGTTACAGCGATAGCTCGCACCCTAGTAAGATACGATTACGTCCAATGTTACAATATATAAAAAACTCATATACAGGGTGCAGCGGTAGCTAGCAACCTAGTAAGAGACGATCACGTCCAATGTTAAGAAATATAAAAACCCATAGTTCCTAAAAAAGGATTATATTAAAAGACGATCATTAGAAGAACAAACGATTGCATACATTGGACTTAGTTAGCTCCCTTATTCTTTGAGAGTCGTCTCTTACTACTCCAGAAAAGAAAAAGCCGTAGGCTTTTTTACATTAAAGAACGAACTTTAGTCCATAGTTTATATTAAAGGACGATCATTAGAAAAGCACACCATTGCATATATTGGACTGATCCGGGTTGCAGCGGTAGCTAGCAACCTAGTAAAAGACGATCACGTCCAATGTTAAGAAATATAAAAATTATAATAAATAACGAACGCTTGCTCATAGTAACTGAAATATTAATTAAAAGTAGTATATACATAAAGGATCGATCTGAAAATTAGTAAATAACAAACAACAGCATGTAATTGAATAGCTTAGTTGCCTGATTTTCTGTGGTTTTTAATTTAAAACACGAGACAGAGTATAGTTGAAAACAAAGGTGGTAAAAAATTCCTTCGACCTGGATTTGAACCAGCGACATACATCCGTTTGCCGTCCGACGACTCTACCAACTAAGCTACCGAAGGCTTACACTATTATTTGACTAAATATTATATCATGTATATCTGGGTTGCAGCGGTAGCTAGCAACCTAGTAAGAGACGATCACGTCCAATGTTAAGATATATAAAAACCCATAACTCCTAAGCAAAAGGTCAGATCAAAACAAAAAGTACACTATTAGAACTGCCATGTCTGAAACCCCTGTATAGGAAATTTTCTGTCACTTGGATTGAACAGCAATGGAAATATATTGGCTAGAAAATCAAGAAAATTGACTTTAACCACGTTATTTTCCACAAACGACAAGAAGATGGCAAAAATGCAGGCTGATCTTTGTAAATTGAGATACATTTTACGCATGTTTTATCGGGATCACGAAAAGTATTCAAAATTACAGATTAAAATTCTCTTTGAAAGAGCGGATGCTCTTGAAAAGTCGGCTAGAAATTCTTTGGCAAAGCTTCATAGTAATATCCAAAAGAAATGTCGTCAGTTTAACTAAAATCTTCCAAGGTATGGATTGGCAACTGCGGAACAGTTTATAGATGCAATGGAAAATGTTCGACAACACAGTGAATATACGGAGGCGTACTTCTTATAAAATTCGTATATTAATTTTGGAAGGAGCAATTGCAGATAATGTAGCAGCAATAAAAATATATATGCAAGCATACCTATCAACAGCGAAGGAAAAGCAATGTTTTTCAATTATGGCGAAAACGAGCCTGTTAGAGTTATTAGTAAATGTGTTTGTAAGACTAATGATTTAGAACAAATTCCTGGAACACCGACTCAAGAAAAAAGCATTTCTAACTGTGTTTTAAACAGTTCTTATAGTTCTACTGAATATTTGGCAAAAAATTCTCTGTGTAGTAGAACAAACTGTCCTAAAAAGTACGAGACAACTATTGAAAAATGCTCTAAAACTAGATCTGACAAGGAAATTATGATGGCTGAAGTCACCTATAACAATCTGAGTAAACATTCAAAACCAAAAATTGAGCAGCAGGTTACTTGGCAATGTCAACCTGATATCTGCAAGCTCTATCCGACGGATATTGAATTATGTCAAATTCTTTTTGATATCCTTGAAAATAATATAGCATTAAAATTTTCAACTGACAAAGTGGTTAATTTCTACCTTGGCGGCTTGGATTATTGTGAAATCAATTACAGGGACACAAGAAAGCATGGGCATTCGTTATACTGTAGCCCAAATGAGGGATGTCAGAGCTATTTGCGTTCTCTAAGGGCACTAGCTCCACATTTTCCTGTCTTGAACTGTTTCATTAATATTACATAAAAGCTCCATCTATTTCATTAAGAAAATATATAAAGGATCTTTATAGTTTTAAATTAAGAAACGAGCTGTAGCCCATAGTAACTGGGGTAATATCCGGGTTGCAGCAGTAGCTAGCAACCAAGTAAGAGACGATCACGTCCAACGTTAAGAAATATAAAAATCTATAGTTCCTAACAAAGGAGTCAGAGCAAAACAAAAAGTACACCATTAGAACCGCCTTGTCCGAAACTTCTGTATAGTAAACTTTCTGTCCCTTGGCTTGAACAGCAAGGGAAATATATTGGCTTGAAAATCAAGATGATTGACTTAAACCAAGTTATTGTCCCCAAACGGGATATTTTTTTTCTTTCTTTTTACAATAAGGAACGAGCTGAACCCAAAGTAACTTAAGTATTAAATCAAACAGTTCATGGTCATAATAAAGAGCTGTGTAATATCTCATTTTAAAGGAATCCGGGTTGCAGCGGTAGCTAGCAACCTAGTAAGAGACGATCACGTCCAATGTTAAGAAATATAAAAACCCATAGCTCCTAATTTGGGTTGCAGCGGTAGCTAGCAACCTAGTAAGAAACGATCACGTCCAATGTTAAGTAATATAAAAACTCATAGCTCCTAAAAAAGGAGTAAGATAAAAACAAAAAGTACACCATTAGAACCGCCTTGTCTGAAACCTCTGTATAGTAAACTTTCTGTCCCTTGGCTTGAACAGCAAGGGAAATATATTGGCTTGAAATTCAAGAAAAGTGGTAATTGCTACACCATTCTGCCTAAACGGGATATTTTTTTTCTCTTTTTTTTCTTTTGTATCCAGAGATAGCTTGGCACTGGAAACATCGTAAATAGTTGTTCAATGGCTCATTTTAAGGGAAATCAATTATAATAAAGAACGAATATTTTACCGATTATCTACTAATAACCATATATGACGTAATAAGTGACATGACGTAATACCTAAAACCTATTGTGTCCTAATAACCATATATGACTTAATGAGCGACGTGACGTAAAAATTGAAAAAATTAATTTTTATTTTATTTTCGTTTTTAGTTCAGAATCGCTAAAGTTATAAACTGCCAAAATATTTATGGTGTCTGAACAATAGTTTTAATCTTTTAATTTAGACTAGAAAAATACCTGAAAATTTAAAAATTCGTTTAATTTTTTGTTAGGTTCTTGATACTTGATACGTGACTTAAACATTCAATTTATATAAAGGACCGATATAGTTCATAATAAATGGTATTTGTCATCCGGGTTGCAGCAGTAGCTAGCAGCCTAGTAAGAGACGATCACGTCCGATGTTAATACAGTAAAGAACGATCTCTCTCCCGTAGTAACTGATATGTTACATTAAAAGACGATCATTGGAATAAAAAGTTATTGCATGCATTGGACTTAGTTAGCTACTTGATCGTTTGAGGTTCGTCTCTTACTATTTAAAAGAAGAAAAAGCCGTAGGCTTTTTCCTGTTTGTAATATTTTCCTGTTTGTTATCAGGGTTATAGCGGTATCCGGATTGCAGCGGTAGCTAGCAGCCTAGTAAGAGACGATCACGTCCAATGTTAAGAAATAAAATAAACCCATAGCTCCTAAAATAGGAGTCAGATCAAAACAAAAAGTACACCATTATTACGAAGTATAGTCTATAGTAACTGGAATCTGGGTTGCAGTGGTAGCTAGCAACCTAGTAAAAGTTACATTAAAAGACGAATATCTGGGTTGCAGCGGTAGCTAGCAACTACATAAAGGACGACACCTGGCCCATGTTAACTGAATCATAAATAGGGATTATCCGGGTTGCAGCGGTAGCTAGCAACCTAGTAAGAGACGATCACGTCCAATGTTAAGAAATATAAAAACCCATAGTTCTTAAAAAAAGAGTCAGATCAAAACAAAAAGTACACCATTAGAACCGCCTTGTCCGAAACCCCTGCATAGTAAAATTTCTGTCCCTTGGCTTGAACAGCAAGGGAAATATATTGGCTTGAAAATCAAGAAAAGTGGCAGCTACTACAACATTCTGCCTAAACGGGATATTTTTTTCTTTTTTTCTTTTTTTTTTCTTTTGTATCCAGAGATAGCTTGGCACTGGAACATCGTAGAGGGTTGTTCAATAGCTCATTTTAAAGGAAATTAATTGGGTTAAAAATCTATAGTAACTAAAATAAATTATTTCTAAAAGAGAATAAATTTTTCCACCAAAAACTGCATTTTGATGTCTTTTCACACTGCAGTCTTTCAAACATAATCGTATACCAGCGGTAAGAATTGAACCCACGCCTCTGAAGAGACTGGTGGCTAACACCAGTGCCTTGGACCACTCGGCCAGGCTGCCTCTCATAAATAAATATATATGTGAATTTGGGTTGCAGCAGTAGCTAGCAACCTAGTAAGAGACGATCAGTCCAATGCTAAGAAATATAAAAACCCAAAACTCCTAAAAATAGAGTCAGATCAAAACAAAAGTACATCATTAGAAATACCTTGTCTGAAACCCTACTAGATAAATAATGAACGTCATCATAGTTTTATATTAGAGTTATGACGTGAATAGAGTGACGTCATAATTAGTATATAAGGAAAGTCAAAACTGAAAATTCTCTCATTCTTGATTAGAATAATGGTTAGATCAAAGCAGGCTATACGCAAGTTGAAGAAAGAGTACTACACAAACAACAGAGATAGTAACTTGAAAAGAAAAAAGCAAAGGTATTCAACCGACCAGGCGTATCGAGAAGTAATAATTGAGAGAGCAAAAGAAAACAGCAAGATGTGTTATCACAATGATGAAGATTATAGACATGCAAAAATTGAGACAGCCAAACAAAAGATCAAGGAACGGTATGGTAATGATGAACATTACAGAGAAGCAAGAATTTATAATAAAGATCGAACTCTTCCCTATACTAACTTGCATACGCAACTTCACTATAGTTAATATAGTTAAGATTACTATAATAAAGATCGAACTCTTCCCTATACTAACTTGCATAGGCAACTTCACTATAGTGAAGATTACAGTATTTATATTGTACATCATTATAAATTATAAAAGGTTCGAATGTTCGAAGATTAAAGAGTTAAAAATCTTCCCACACCGGGAATCGAACCCGGTCCTCCTAAGTGAAAGTTAACTATCCTGGCCACTAGACCAAATGGGACCATAAACAAGTTTGATTTAAGAACCATATGCATATTATTATTTCACCATACCAACTATAATAAGGCCAAAACAAAATCGTCGAATTGCAACCTTACTTTTGACACATCAGTTAAATCTTCATCAGACTTAAAAACTGTTTTGCTAGTTTTGCAGTAAAGATTATAATAAAGAACGACCTCTTGCCTATACTAGATTTTATACGCCACTAAATTATAGTATAGGTTAGTAATTCAACAGATAGCATGGCACTGGAATTACAATAAAAGACGATCATTGGAATAACAAACAATTGTATACATTGGAATTAGCTGGCTACTTGATTGCTTGAGACTCGTCTCTTACTATTTCAAAGAAGAAAAGGCCGTAGGCTTTTCCTATGTGTAATCCGGGTTGCAGCGGTAGCTAGCAACCTAGTAAGAGACGATCATCCGGGTTGCAGCGGTAGCTAGCAACCTAGTAAGAGACGATCACGTCCAATGTTAAGAAATATAAAAACCCCTAACCTCCTAGAAAAATAGTCAGATCAAAACAAAAAGTACACCATTAGAACCGCCTTGTCCGAAACCCCTATAAAAGGAAACTTACCACCCTTTGGCTTGAATAACAAAGAAAATATATTGGCTTGAAAATCAAGAAAATTGACCTTAACCACGTTATTCTGCACAAACGGGATATTTTTTTCTTTCTTTTCTTTCTAGAGCTTGGCACTGGAACATCGCAGAGAGTTGTTCAATGGCTCATTTTAAAGGAAATCTCTAGATCTAGCGCTATTTGTACTTAATTTTTTTTTTTAAATTAATTTTGTTTTACGAAAAACTTAATTTTTTATATACAATATTAATCAATGACGCCATAGTCTTTGGATGTAGTTAGTACATAGAGTCTGGATAATCGAATTAAAGCTGAAACTAAGTAAAGAACAATTATGCCTCCATATATTCACAGTGATGTATAAAATTTCCCATTACATCTGTAAACTGTTTCACTGTTGCCGGTTCATACCTTGGAAGCTTTTCACTAAACATGCAACATTTCTTTTGGATATTACTATGAAGTTTTGCGAAATTACATCCGGGTTGCAGCGGTAGCTAGCAACCTAGTAAGAGACGATCACGTCCAATGTTAAGAAATATAAAAACCCATAGTTCTTAAAAAAGAGTTATAATAAAGATCGAACTCTTCCCTATACTAACTTGCATACGCAACTTCACTATAGTTAATATAGTTAAGATTACAGTATTTATATTATACATCATTATAAATTATAAAAGGTTCAAATATTCGAAGATTTTTACATAAAGGATCGACAGCGGTAGCTAGCAACCTAGTAAGAGACGATCACGTCCAATGTTAAGAAATATAAAAACCCATAGTTCTTAAAAAAAGAGTCAGATCAAAACAAAAAGTACACCATTAGAACCGCCTTGTCCGAAACCCCTGCATAGTAAAATTTCTGTCCCTTGGCTTGAACAGCAAGGGAAATATATTGGCTTGAAAATCAAGAAAAGTGGCAGCTACTACAACATTCTGCCTAAACGGGATATTTTTTTCTTTTTTTCTTTTTTTTTTCTTTTGTATCCAGAGATAGCTTGGCACTGGAACATCGTAGAGGGTTGTTCAATAGCTCATTTTAAAGGAAATTAATTGGGTTAAAAATCTATAGTAACTAAAATAAATTATTTCTAAAAGAGAATAAATTTTTCCACCAAAAACTGCATTTTGATGTCTTTTCACACTGCAGTCTTTCAAACATAATCGTATACCAGCGGTAAGAATTGAACCCACGCCTCTGAAGAGACTGGTGGCTAACACCAGTGCCTTGGACCACTCGGCCAGGCTGCCTCTCATAAATAAATATATATGTGAATTTGGGTTGCAGCAGTAGCTAGCAACCTAGTAAGAGACGATCAGTCCAATGCTAAGAAATATAAAAACCCAAAACTCCTAAAAATAGAGTCAGATCAAAACAAAAGTACATCATTAGAAATACCTTGTCTGAAACCCTACTAGATAAATAATGAACGTCATCATAGTTTTATATTAGAGTTATGACGTGAATAGAGTGACGTCATAATTAGTATATAAGGAAAGTCAAAACTGAAAATTCTCTGATTCTTGATTAGAATAATGGTTAGATCAAAGCAGGCTATACGCAAGTTGAAGAAAGAGTACTACACAAACAACAGAGATAGTAACTTGAAAAGAAAAAAGCAAAGGTATTCAACCGACCAGGCGTATCGAGAAGTAATAATTGAGAGAGCAAAAGAAAACAGCAAGATGTGTTATCACAATGATGAAGATTATAGACATGCAAAAATTGAGACAGCCAAACAAAAGATCAAGGAACGGTATGGTAATGATGAACATTACAGAGAAGCAAGAATTGAGCAGGCTAAACAAAAGATCAAGGAGCGTTATCACAATGATAAACTTTATAGAGAAGCAACAATTGAGCAGGCTAGACAAAAGAGCAGGGAACGTTATCACAATGATGAAGATTATAGACATGCAAAAATTGAGACAGCCAAACAAAAGATCAAGGAACGGTATGGTAATGATGAACATTACAGAGAAGCAAGAATTGAGCAGGCTAGACAAAAGAGCAGGGAACGGTATGATAATGATGAAGATTACCGAAACAAACATAAGAAAAAAGTTGCTACCAGAATAATGGGTAGATACTGGGGTGACAAAAGCTATAATGAAAAAATTAAATTCTCTGCGAGGTTGTACCGAAGAACGCATAAGGACAAAGGGAAAAATTACATTCAGAAATACAAGAATTTGGCAAAAATGCAGCCTGATCTTCGTAAATTGAGAAACATTTTACGCATGTTTTACCAGGATCACGAAAAGTATTCAAAATTACAGATTAAAATTCTCTTTGAAAGAGCGGATGCTGTTGAAAAGTCGGCTAGAAATTCCTTGGCAAAGCTTCATAGTAATATCCAAAAGAAATGTTGTCAGTTTAATGAAAAGCTTCCAAGGTATGGATTGGCAACTGCGGAACAGTTTACAGATGCAATGGAAAATGTTCGACAACACAGTGAATATACGGAGGCGTACTTCTTTGAAAATTCGTATATTAATTTTGGAAGGAGCAATTGCAGTTTATGTAGCAGCAATAAAAACATATACACAAGCATACCTATCAACAGCGAAGGAAAAGCAATGTTTTTCAATTATGGCGAAAACGAGCCTGTTAGGGTTATTAGTAAATGTGTTTGTAAGACTAATGATTTAGAACAAATTCCTGGAGCACCGACTCAAGAAAAAAGCATTTCTAACTGTGTTTTAAACAGTTCTTTTAGTTCTACTGAATATTTGGCAAAAAATTCTCTGTGTAGTAGAACAAACTGTCCTGAAAAGTACGAGACAACTATTGAAGAATGCTCTGAATCTAGATCTGACAAGGAAATTATGATGGCTGAAGTCACCTATAACAATCTGAGTAAACATTCAAAACCAAAAATTGGGCAGCAGGTTACTTGGCAATGTCACCCTGATATCTGCAAGCTCTATCCGACGGATATTGAATTATGTCAAATTCTTTTTGATATCCTTGAAAATAATATAGCATTAAAATTTTCAACTGACAAAGTGGTTAATTTTACAGTAAAGAACGATCTCTCGCCAATAGTAACTGATATACGGTGGCTCCAGGGGTAGCTACAAGTGCATAAGAGGATCGACATGGTTCATCGACATAGATGTAAATAGTCTCATTCATGATTACATAATGATTAGATCATCCGGGTTGCAGCGGTATCTAGCAACCTAGTAAGAGACGATCACGCCCAATGTTAAGAAATATAAAAACCCCTAACTCCTAAAAAAAAAGAGTCAGAATAAAACAAAAAGTACACCATTAGAACCGTCTTGTCCAGAAACCCCTATAAGGGAAACTTACCGCTCTTTGGCTTGAATAACAAAGAAAATATATTGGCTTGAAAATGAAGAAAATTGACTTTAACCACGTTATTCTACTCAAACGGGATATTTTTTCTTTCCGCTTTTTCTTTCTCCTCAGCTAGCTGGGCACTCGAAAATCATAGAGAGCTGTATAATAGCTCATTTTAAAGGATGTTATAATAAGGAAAGAAATCTTGCCTATACTAAATTTCATACGCCACTTAATTATAGTATAGGTTAGTAATCCAACAGATAGCTTGGCACTGGAACATCGTAGAGAGTTGTTCAATGGCTCATTTTAAAGGAAATTAATGGGGTTAAAAACCTTTTGTAATAACATAAAGGATCGATACTGTAAATGGGAATTTTGCAGATTTCATCGTTACATTGAGGAACGATCTGTAGTCCATATTAACTAATGTGTTATAAGGAGTCATTATATAGAAGAGATGATTGAGGAAAATTGGAAGGTGGCTTATTCGATCAGACATCTTTAAATCTAGTGCCTTTATGCGGGTTGCAGCGGTAGCTAGCAACCTAGTAAAACCCATAGTTCCTAACAAACTATAGTTCCTAACATAGTTCCTAACATAGTTCCTAATAAAAACCCATAGTTCCTAACAAAGGAGTCAGATCAAAACAAAAAGTACACCATTAGCACCGCCTTGTCCGAAACCCCTGTATAGGAAACTTTCTGTCCCTTGGCTTGAACAGCAAGGGAAATATATTGGCTTGAAAATCAAGAAAATTGACTTCAACCACGTTATTCTCCACAAACGGGATATTTTTTTCTCTTTTTTCTTTTTTTTGTATCCAGAGATAGCTTGGCACTGGAACATCGTAGAGGGTTGTTCAATAGCTCATTTTAAAGGAAATTAATTGGGTTAAAAATCTATAGTAACTAAAATAAATTATTTCTAAAAGAGAATAAATTTTTCCGACAAAAACTGCATTTTTGATGTCTTTTCACACTGCAGTCTTTCAAACATAATCGTATACCAGCGGTAAGATTTGAACCCACGCCTCCAAAGAGACTGGTGGCTAAAACCAGTGCCTTGGACCACTCGGCCAGGCTGCATCTCATAAATAAATATATATATGTGAATTTGGGTTGCAGCAGTAGCTAGCAACCTAGTAAGAGACGATCAGTCCAATGCTAAGAAATATAAAAAACCAAAACTCCTAAAAATAGAGTCAGATCAAAACAAAAGTACATCATGAGAATTACCTTGTCTGAAACCCTACTAGATAAATAATGAATGTCATCATAGTTTTATATTAGAGCTATGACGTGAATTGAAAAACACGAAATTATATTGTTGTTTCTGAAGACGTCATGAAATAATACCATTGCGCCATGACATCATGAAATAAAATCATTACGCCGTGACGTCATAATTAGTATATAAGAAAATTCAAAACCGTAAATTCTCTCATTCTGGATTAGATAATGGTTAGATCAAAGCAAGCTATACGCAAGTTGAAAAAACAGTACTAACAAACAACAGAGATAGTAACTTGAAAAGAAAAAAGCAAAGGTATTCAACCGACCAGGCGTATCGAGAAGTAATAATTGAGAGAGCAAAACAAAGGTATTCAACCGACCAGGCGTATCGAGAAGTAATAATTGAGAGAGCAAAACAAATAACATTCAAGGACGTATCCAAAGGGTTTTGTGGGTTTGAACCCCCCTCCCCCAAAATGTTTTTCAGATTCATAATCACGAATATAAAATGAATAAAACAAAATTGAATATAAAAAATATACAATAATGAATATGAACAACTTTTTTATGCGTTTTTGAAGTTTTTATTATAATAAAGAACGAATATTTTACCGATTATCTACTAATAACCATATAGGACGTAATAAGTGACATGACGTAATATCTAAAACCTATTGTGTACTAATAACCATATATGACTTAATGAGCGACGTGTTACATAAAGGATCGATATAGCTAATTAAAAATACATATAGTAACTGAAACATATAATTTTGGAGACCAAACAGCCTTTCCATGATAATAAATAAAAGTTCAAATAGGGATCCGGGTTGCAGCGCTAGGTAGCAACCTAGTAGGAGACGATCACTCCCAATGTTAATAAGAAATAAAAAAACTCATAGCTCCTAAAACAAAAGTGAGATCAAAACAAAATTACAATAAAAGACGATCATTGGAATAACAAACAATTGCATACATTGGAAATAGATAGCTACTTGATTGTTTGAGACTCGTCTCTGACTATTTCAAAGAAGAAAAAGCCGTAGGCTTTTTCCTGTGTGTATATAGTAAATCCAGGTTGCAGCGGTAGCTAGCAACCTAGTAAGAGAACGATCACGTCCAATGTTAAGAAATATAAAAACCCATAGTTCCTAAAATTACATAAAGGACCGATATAGTTCATCATTAATGATATTTGTCAATTAGGTTTTTTATATAATTATCCATTATTATGTAAAATAAAGTAATTTTTTTTTTTGGGGGGGGGGGGTTAACAAAAATGTATTTGTTAACTGAAACTGCAATAATTCCTGCAAAATTCAAATCCGGGTTGCAGCGGTAGCTAGCAACCCTAGTATTATAATAAAGAACGAACTCTTGCCTATACTGGATTAGGTACTCAACTTAATTATATTTAATGATATAGTAATAATTTGGTTTTATTTATAGCTTAATTACAAACTAAAACAAAACGACCCCGGCTGGATCTGAACCACCAACCTTTCGGTTATTGGCTGATCGTGCTAGCCATTTAGACTATGACGTCAAAGTTGTAAAATTAACAATATGATACATAAATCAAACAGTCCGTGGTATTTCAAACATTTTTCCGGGTGGCAGCGGTAGCTAGCAACCTAGTAAGAGACGACCACGTCCAATGTTAAGATATATAAATACCTATAACTCTTAAAAAAAGGTATGATCAAAACAAAAAGTACACTATTAGAACCGCCTTGTCTGAAATCCCTGGCTGATCTCCGGCCCATAGTAACTGATATAAGTTGGTTGCAGGGGTAGTTATAATGAAGAACGAATATTCTCCCGATTGTCTACTAATAACCATATATGACGTAATATCTAACACCGATTATGTACTAATAACCATATATGACGTAATGAGTGACCTTACGTAAAAGTTGAAAAAACAATTTTTATTTAATTTTAGTTTTCAGTTCAGAATTGCTAAAGTTATAAACTGCAAAATTATTTATGGTATCTGAGCAATAATTTTAATCTTTTAATTTAAACTATAAAATACCCAAAAAATTTTAAACTAGTTTTATTTTTTGTTAGGTTTTTGTTACATGATATAGAAAAGACCGAACGATAGCAGATAGTAACTGAAATATTAAATAATAGTCGTAGCATTAGCTTTAGTAGTAGTATTATCATTGGTAAACTTTTCTAGGGTATTATGCCATATTTGACTTATTATTTCAAAGTTACTATATAAATATCTTGCAAAATAATAATTTTACTTTTTAAATCGAACTTAGTGGCAAGGTCTTACATGTTAAATTTGGTTTCACAATTATTTGAAAAAGTAGATAGAGAACTTAACTTCAAAAGTCTTACTGACTAAAAAACTGGTAATTACAAAAATATTTTTAAATGTTTTGATATAGAATTAAAACAATTCAAAGAAAATTAAAGGAAAAATCAAAAGTATGCAGATTAGTAAAATAAACAGTCCGAATTGTAACTTGATACGATAGCAGAATTTCTGTTTCTTCACGAAATAAATCAAAAAATGTTTTGCTGTAATAAGAATTTCATTTTATTTTTCTTGCTGGCATTTTTTATGAGAACTTTGGAAGCAGTTCAGGCTAATGAAAGCTGTATGAAGGGTGAGCACCAGGAGACAAACTTAAACGACTCCATAATTGGCGCACTTGAGAATATTCCCTTTGTAATAAGACAGTTTATTTTCGTCCTGTTTACTGTTGTAATAAGCCTAATCTTATGGCATATCATACGCAACTCCAAAAGGCTAAAACAAAAGGTATGGATTAAGGGACAGTGAGTATCACACTGAATCGCAAACAAAAATATTGCACAACAAAATCAGTGGTTAAAAGACAAATCAAAATTACAATAGAATGAATTAATATGTTATTTTAGCGCCTTTGAAAGCAGACATAAGTAAAATTAATGCTGAGATTGTCCATCACCCCCAAGAAGAATATAAATACTACAAAAGTTATGTGTCCGTGAAAGATAAACACAAGGAGGAATTCGGGTTGCAGCAGTAGCTAGCAACCTAGTAAGAGACAATTATACCTCATAGCTATAATAAAGATACAAGATGACGCCCCATAGTAAAAAAAATTCCTATAACTCCTAAAACTAGAATCAGATCAGATCAGAAGACAAAACACACTATTAGAATCGCAATGTCCAATACCCCTGTACAGGAAACTAAATGTCCCTTGGCTTGAAAAACAAGAAAAATATATTGGTTTGAAAATCAAGAGTAGTGGCTAAACCACGATATTAGACGCACCCATCAAAAGTTACAAGCCAGAGAAAATTTGTCTTATTTTCGAAAAAAGAGGAAAACACACCCTAAAAGTCCCAGAATCTTAATAAAAATCACACCATCAGATTTGGCGTATCGAAGAACCTTATTGTAGAAGTTTCAAGCTCCTATCTCAAAATGTGGAATTTTGTATTTGTTGCCAGAACGATGCATGTTGAAAGATCACGGATGCGTGTTTTTTTTCCAGGGGCAATCGTATCAACTCCTTGGTCCTAGAATGTCATGAGAGGGCTCATTCCAACGGTAATTAAAAGTTCTAGTGCCTTTTTTAATTAAAAAAAAAATAGAATCATTATACAAAAAACTGCATTTTTGATGTCTTTTCATACAGCGGTCTTTTCAAAGGTATTTGGTTTATGAATAGTCCGGGTTGCAGCGGTAGTTATAATAAAGAACGACCTCTTGCCTATGCTAGATTGTAATTTTAGTATAGGTTAATAATTCCACAGAGAGCTTTGCCCTGGAACATTGTAGAGAGTTGTTCAATAGCTCATTTTAAAGGAAATTAATGGGGTTAAAAACCTTTTGTAATTAAAACAAACTATTTTTATCCGGGTTCTAGCGGTAGCTAGCAACCTAGTAAGAGACGATCACGTCCAATGTTAAAAAATATAAAACCCCCCAACTCCTAAAAAAAGAGTCAGATCAAAACAAAAAGTACACCATTAGAACCGCCTTATCCGAATCCTCTATAAAGGAAACTTACCGCCCTTTGGCTTGAATAACAAAGAAAATATATTTGCTTGAAAATCAAGAAAATTGACTTTTACCACGTTATTCTCCACAAACGGGATATTTTTTTCTTTCCGCTTGATTTTTCTCCTCAGCTAGCTGGGCACTGGAAAATCATAGAGAGCTTTATAATAGCTCATTTTAAAGGAAATTACAACATCTAGTGCCTTTTGTAATTAAAAATAAAATACTTTTTAAAGTAGAATCAATTTTATCAAAAAAATTGCATTTTTGATGTATTTTCATACTGAAGTCTTGTCAAAGATATTTGAATTTGGAAGCAATCAAACAGTTCATGATTGTGAACTCTATAGTAATAATAGCTACTTGTCTGAATTGTAACCGAAACTCCTGGAACCAAAATTTTTTTTTGGCTTAATTGCTAAAATTATTATGTAAACTGCAAAAATATTTATGATGCCTAATCAGTAATAGTAAGTTCTTAATTTAAACAACAAAAATACATGAAAATTTTATAATTAGTTTTACTTTTTGTCTCCTGGAAGAAAATTTTTTTCATCTCAGTTCAATGTTATTATTGTATCCTGGAACCAAACTTTTTTTGGTTTGTAACCCGTAAAGTACGTATCTCCATATTATTGTCTTATAATTGCAATTATTTTAGTTTTCAGTCCAGAATCGCTAAACTTATTATGTAAACTGCAAAAATATTTATGGTGTCTAACCAATAATACTAATTTTGTAATTCAAACAAGATAAATACCTGAAAATTTGAAAATTAGTTTTGTTTTATGCTAGGTTTTAGATACTCGACACGGGGTATTGTGTACTTAATAATTTTAAACCTTGAAAAAATATGGTCTCACTTGAAAGGAAAAAAAGAAAGAAAAACCAAAAAAAAAATATCAAAATAGAGCAATCCAAATTTCTACTAATAGAAAACTTTACTACACAAAAAATAAAGCTAACATCCTGAAATATCAGAAAAGTTTATTTAAAAGAGATAAAAATGCCACCGAACGTAATAAAGCTCGAGAACGCGTAAGGATTGCTACTAAGATGTCTTGTGATCCAGGATTTAAGAAAAGGAAATATGACAGAGGAAAACAGAGGTATGTTACGGATCAGGGGTATCGAGAAGGGAAAATTGAGACAGCCAAACAAAAGAGCAAGGGACGGTATGATAACGATATAGATTACCGAAACAAACATAAGAAAAAAGTTGCTACCAGAATAATGGGTAGATACTGCGGTGACAAAAGCTATAATGAAAAAATTAAATTCTCTGCGAGGTTGTACCGAAGAACGCATAAGGACAAAGGGAAAAATTACATTCAGAAATACAAGAAGATGGCAAAAATGCAGGCTGATCTTTGTAAATTGAGAAACATTTTACGCTTGTTTTATCGGGATCACGAAAAGTATTCAAAATTACAGATTAAAATTCTCTTTGAAAGAGCGGATGCTGTTGAAAAGTCGGCTAGAAATGCTTTGGCAAAGCTTCATAGCAATATCCAAAAGAAATGTTGTCAGTTTAACGAAAAGCTTCCAAGGTATGGATTGGCAACTGCGGAACAGTTTATAGATGCAATGGAAAATGTTCGACAACACAGTGAATATACGGAGGCGTACTTCTTAGAAAATTCGTATATTAATTTTGGAAGGAGCAATTGCAGTTTATGTAGCAGCAATAAAAATATATATACAAGCATACCTATCAACAGCGAAGGAAAAGCAATGTTTTTCAATTATGGCGAAAACGAGCCTGTTAGGGTTATTAGTAAATATGTTTGTAAGACTAATGATTTAGAACAAATTCCTGGAACACCGACTCAAGAAAAAAGCATTTCTAACTGTGTTTTAAACAGTTCTTTTAGTTCTACTGAATATTTGGCAAAAAATTCTCTGTGTAGTAGAACAAACTGTCCTGAAAAGTACGAGACAACTATTGCAAAATGCTCTAAAACTAGATCTGACAAAGAAATTATGATGGCTGAAGTCACCTATAACAATCTGAGTAAACATTCAAAACCAAAAATTGGGCAGCAGGTTACTTGGCAATGTCACCCTGATATCTGCAAGCTCTATCCGACGGATATTGAATTATGTCAAATTTTTTTGATATCCTTGAAAATAATATAGCATTAAAATTTTCAACTGACAAAGTGGTTAATTTCTACCTTGGCGGCTTGGATTATTGTGAAATCAATTACAGGGACACAAGAAAGCATGGGTATTCGTTATACTGTAGCCCAAATGAGGGATGTCAGAGCTATTTGCGTTCTCTAAGGGCACTAGCTCCACATTTTCCTGTCTTGAACTGTTTCATTAATAGCGTATATAAGGCAGTATCAAAATGTAAGATTATACAACATATTAATTTACTAAAAGTCGAGGGCTCGTACAAGGAACTAAGTCATTATATAGAAGAAGTGTCAAGTAGACTATGTCGTAATAATAGTCAAGACTTCATTTACGGTGATAGCAATATTAGAGTTTCTGTGGATGAAAATACAATAATAAAATTATTTGGTGAGAGCCTTGATAAGGTAGCTAACATCAGGGATGTATACCCCACAATGCATTGTGACAGTTGTGAGAAGATAAAGACAAAATACCAATTGAAGAGTCTAAGATCCCTTTCAAATAAGAAAGGTTTTGATGTAATGATGGCCACGATTTTGGAACACCTACAACAGGACATACCCAAAGATAACAGAGAACAACTAATTCAATGTACATTTTGGAAAGAGGATGTCATAGATTCATTCTCTGTCTGTGATTACTGTGCTGGGAAAATGTTGAAAAGTCAGGAGAATGTCCGATCAGTATTAAATAACCTTCATATAGACTGTACACCGGAATGTATAAAGTGTTTAAATAATTTTGAAATGACAATGATTCGATTTGTAGCCTTGTCTTACGATCGTCAGATTAGGGCAAGTAACTGCATTGAAGAGACCTAGAACTGAACTTGTTGACGCTCTTAAGGGGAGAATAGTATATCTACCTGTTGATGTGCAAGCAAATGCAGATATTCAGCCTGAAAAACTTCTTAACATTGATAGTTTTGTAGTCATTGTCAATGGTCAGCTTACTTACAACAAGAATGTTTGGACTGCACTAATAGATCTGAGAAAAGTCTATAAAATAAACATGCATACACCCTAGATGATTTAAATAAAATAATTGAAGCACGTCTAGCTGAAAAAGCGGTTGGTGTTGATAATTTACCTGAAATACCGGAAGCTGCAATCCTTCAAAAACTGACAGAAAGCGCAAAATCTACATTGGTTGACCTTTTTTCTGTCCAGCCTCTCAATTCAGCGGTTCCAAAAGACTTCATTGAAGATTTTAAGCAGATGAAAGATCTTGGCACTGACCAATTTCAAATTAAGAAATTAAAAGGTGAAAGCGAAGACCTATTTCAGGAAAAACTTGATCTAAGTGTTTCCAAATATTTTCCCGAAAGGCGAAAATGACATGCGTGGCGAGGCAAGACCTTTTTAGATTAGGAATGCAGAATATATTAAATCAAGGCTTCATAGCAGACATACTAAGTTTCGTCTTGACAAACAGTTTCTTTTTCACAGCTTCCAATTGCAAGAATTCTCTTACATGTGTACTAGCGTCGGTCATATGTTGCGGACTGTGAAACCAAATCAAAATGCTCGTCAATTTATAGACAGGCTTCATTCCCGTGATGGAGAGATGGAAGCGACTTTGTTTTCTGTTCAATCAAAAATCAGAGGATCTCAGCAGTATTTTCAATCTCTTTCCTATAAAGTAAAGTCAATGATTGAGCAATTGGGTCCACCGACTTTGTTTCTGACAGTTTCATGTGCTGAGTGGTACTCTCCTGAATTTATTGACTTTTTACGGACTGTCCATAAGAACTTACCTGGTGTAGCAAAAATGACCCCAGCAGAGTTGACGTGTCTAGATCCAGTTGCAGTTTCCATGCACTTTGACAAAAAATGGACACCTATATTTAATGAGCTAATTTGTTCAAAGACAAATCCTTTGTTTGGTAAAATTAAGGAATATTTCTGGCGTATCGAGTATCAGAAACGAGGTGCGCCTCATGTACATTGTTTATTGTGGATTGAAGATGCTCCTATTATTGGGAAATCAACAGCGTCTGAAGTGATTCAGTATATCAATTGTATTATAACTTCTGAAATACCAAATAGATTGACTAGTCCAACTCTTCACAAACTGGTCAAAGACCATCAAGTGCACCACTGTAATAAATACTGTCAAAGAAAATATAAGAGAAAAAGAGGAAGATGGGTTACGTATTGTAAGTTTGGCTTTCCTCGTCCTACAAAGGAACGAACAGAATTATATGACATCCTTGACTGCTTGGCTCAGGGTACAAACCGTAAAAAGCCAAGAAAAAGAATATATCATCTGCTTCAAAGAGATGACGAGCGTTATATAAATGACTATTCTCCTGCGTTATTTATTGCTAATCAAGTAAACATTGATGTTCAATATATTGGCCATTTGGGCTCTAAATTACCGTATTACATTACCGATTACATGACTAAAGCAGAGAGTGTCGAAATAGAAGCAATGTGGGAGGAAGTAAATAATGCATGCAAAAGTCTTGGTCAACGAACTATGTCCTACTTGTTGAAGTCCATAAAAACCCGTCAAGTTGGAGCAATTGAAGCTGCTGATAGGCTTCTTGGTACTAAATTGTATAGTATTTCTAGGCAATTTAGATATATTGACCTTGCGAAAAAGAGCGAGGTGAAGAGGACACTGAGAAGGTTTATAGTAAAGAACGATCTCTAACCCATGATAATTGATCCGGGCTGCTGTTACATTATAAGACAATCATTGAAATAACAAACTTTGCATACATTAGACTTAGTTAGCTACTTGTTACATATAAATTAATCCTATATTACAGTTAAAACAATCTTCCAGCCCATAGTAACTAAAATAATATTTTAATTAATTTTGAAGATTGATCAATGTTGTCATAATCGTAGGTTTTAGCCAGGTCGTCTCTTACTATTCCAATTAAGAAAAAGCCATAGGCTTTTTCCTGTTTGTAATACACTAATCCGGGTTGCAGCGGTAGCTAGCAACCTAGTAAGAGACGATCACGTCCAATGTTAAGAAATATAAAAACCCATAGTTCCTAACAAAGGAGTCAGATCAGATTCATGAGTACACCATTAGAACCGCCTTGTCCGAAACCCCTGTATAGGAAACTTTCTGTCCCTTGGCTTGAAACAGCAAGGGAAATATATTGGCTTGAAAATCAAGAAAAGTGACAGCTATTACAACATTCTGCCTAAATGGGATATTTTTTTTCTCTTTTCTTCTTTTCCAGAGATAGCTTGGCACTGGAACATCATAGAGAGTTGTTCAAAGGCTCATTTTAAAGGAAATTAATTGGGTTAAAAATCTATAGTAACTAAAATAAATTATTTCAAAAAGAGAATAAATTTTTCCACCAAAAACTGCATTTTTGATGTCTTTTCACACTGCAGTCTTTCAAACATAATCGTATACCAGCGGTAAGATTTGAACCCACGCCTCCGAAGAGACTGGTGGCTAACACCAGTGCCTTGGACCACTCGGCCAGGCTGCCTCTCATAAATAATATATATGTGAATCTGGGTTACAGCAGTAGCTAGCAGCCTAGTAAGAGATCAGTCCGATGCTAAGAAATATAAAAACCCAAAACTCCTAAAAATAGAGTCAGATCAAAACAAAAGTACATCATTAGAACTACCTTGTCTGAAACCCTACTAGATAAATAATGAATGTCGTCATAGTTTTATATTAGAGCTATGACGTGAATAGAAAAACACGACCTTATATTGTGGTTTCTGAAGACGTCATGAAATAAAATCATTACTTCGTGACGTCATCCGGGTTGCAGCGGTAGCTAGCAACCTAGTAAGAGACGATCACGTCCAATGTTAAGAAATATAAAAATCCATAGTTCCTAACAAAGGAGTCAGATCAAATTCAAAAGTACACCATTAGAACCGCCTTGTCTGAAACCCCTGTATAGGGAACTTTCTGTCCCTTGGCTTGAAACAGCAAGGGAAATATATTGGCTTGAATATCAAGAAAAGTGGTACAGTAAAGAACGATCTCTCTCCCATACTAACTGATATATGGTGGTTCCAGGAGTAGTTACATCCGGGTTACAGCGCTAGCTAGCAACCTAGTAAGAGACGATCATTTACAGTAAAGAACGATCGCTCATTCATAGTAACTGATATATGGTGGTTCCAGGGGTAGTTACTTGTGGTTCGTCTCTTACTATTTCAAAGATGAAAAAGCCGTAGGCTTTTTCCTGTTTTTAATGATATAGCATAAAACGAATTCCAAGTTGTTACTGACGTCATCCTGGTTGTTATAGTAAAGAACGAACTCTTTCCCTTAGTTACCTACTCTGTCATGTCAAATTAGCTAATTAATTTCATCTAATTTTGTTTAAAAATAATTCCCACACCAGGATTCGAACCCAAGACAATTAATGTAAAGCCAACTACCCTAAACCACTAAACTATATGAGATATATATAGAAAGCTTACTACTTAAGAACGACAAAGATGTAAATGGTCTCATTCGTGAGTTACATAATGGTTAGATCAAAGCAAGCTGCACGCAAGTTAAAAAAACAGTACTACACAGACAACAGAGATAGTATCTTGAAAAGAGAAAAGCAAAGGTATTCAACTGACCAGGCGTATCGAGAAGTAAAAATTGAGAGAGCAAAACAAAACAGCAATTTACTGTAAAGAACGATCTCTCTCCCATACTAACTGATATATGGTGGTTCCAGGTGTAGTTACATAAAGGATGAAAATAGCTAATTATAAATGGTGTTTGTCAATTATCCGGGTTGCAGCGGTAGCTAGCAACCAAGTCTGGGGTGCAGCGGTAGCTAGCAACCTAGTAAGAGACGATCACGTCCAATGTTACGAAATATAAAAACTCATGGTTCCTAAAATAGGAGTCAGATCAAAACAAAAAGTACACCATTAGAACCGCCTTGTCCGAAACCACTGTATAGGAAACGTTCAGTCCCTTGGCATGAATTTTAATAAAGAACGACCTCTTGCCTATACTAAATTTTATACGCTACTTAATTATAGTATAGGCAAGTAATTCCACAGATAGCTTGGCACTGGATAATTGTAGAGAGTTTTTTAATGGCTCATTTTAAAGGAAATTAATGGGTTAAAAAACCTTTTGTAATTATAAAACAAATTATTTTTAATTACAGTAAAGAGCAAACCCTAGCCTATACTAACATCCGGGTCACATTACAGTAAAGAACAAACTTCCGGCCCATAGTAACTAAAATAAGATTATAATCATGTTAAAGATTGATCAATGATGTCATAATCGTAGGTTGTAGCCAGGTCGTCTCTTACTATTCCAATTATGTTTTAAAAATAATTACCACTTAGGGATTCGGTGTGAAAGCTAACCATCGAAAGCCTCTAGAGCATATGGGATATTTTTTAAAAGCTAATTAATTGTTTTATGATCTCTTATAGTATTAAAAAATATGCTTTGTAGAAAAAAATTGGTTTGATCCCAGTTTATGTGGCCGTAGTCAACGAAAAGTTTCGATAGTTAGGCCACTTTTTATGGATGAAGGATGGCATAATTTTTATACAATCCTAAAAAGGGCTTATCCTAGATTTGCCTCCAATTACTCGGACTATCTGTCTTGGTTTTTTCTACAAATTTTGACAAAAAAACTGCTTTTTCTTGTACAAGCTTGATGAATGATGTTATAATGGTATATAGGTAATAACCAAATCATTGAGATTCAATGAATTTTAGGGGGTGTTTGTAACTTTTTTGAAAATGTTTGATATGAAATTACAAACAGAAAAAAGCCTATGGCTTTTTCTTAATTTGAATAGTAAGAAACCACCTGGCTACAACTTATGATTATGACGTCATTGATCAATCTTTAACATGAAATATGCAGCTTTTCATAGAAAAATTAATTCTATTTTTAAAATTATTAGTTTCAATTACAAAAGATTTTTAACCCCATTAATTTCCTTTGAAATGAGCTATTGAAAAACTCTCTGCGATGTTCCAGTGCCAAGCTATCTGTGGAACAAAATAAAGAAAAAAGAAAAAAAAGAGGCCGTTTAGGCAGAATGCTGTAGTAGCTACCACTTTTGGATTTTCAATCCAGGTTTCAGACAAGGTGGTTCTAACCGTGTGCTTCATATTCTGATCTGATTTTATTTTTAGGAGTTATGGGTTATTGTATTTCTTAACATTGGACGTGATCATCTCCTACTAGGTTACTAGGTACCGCTGCAAACCAGAACTCTGCATATGTTTTCCTATCGTCAATCATAGATAGTTAACTTGTTTGTTCAAGTGTTGTGGTGAAATTTTTATGTCCAATAATGCAACAATGTATACGCTTGCCAATTTTTTCTATTACCTTTAATATACTTTTCTTTTCACACTTATTTACCGTAAGGGAACGTAGATCAAGCTGCTTGGTCTGAATACAGAGCTACGGCCTAAACATTCATAAGCAGAGTAAAGTATAATTAAAAAGCTTATTATGTTGCAAGCTTTTAAAAAGCTCCATACACTGCTAGCTCTTTTGCCTCCTTTTTCTATTTCTCTCCTCAGAATCTTGAGGAATTTGAATCTTTGTATTTTCAATAACATTAATAGTTTTACATAGAAAAGAACTGGAACTAATAGACTATATTACTGAAATATTTTTGCAATTTATAAGTTTACTTACAACTCCAAGAATTTTTTAGAAAAAAGATAAAATGAAAAATGTTTTTTGTGACATTTGAGATTTGATTAAATTTCTGTGTTACATTCAACTTTTTGTGGCACGAAAGGGCATGAAATGGCAGTTATCCAGTCCCACAAAAAATTGAATATAACACAGTCATTTAATTAAGTCTTAAATGTCACAAAAAAATTTGGCCAATAATTATTTCTAAAATATATTTCTAAAAACCTTCATAGATTTATAAGTAAATTTATAAATTGAAAAAATATTTCAGTAATACAGTCTATTGATTTCAGTTCTTTTCTGTGTAAAACTTCTAATATTGTTGATAATACAAAGATTCAAATTTTACAATCGAGTTGCAAAACTTTGTAAGGGTTGAAACTTGATTACATAAAGGACGAATATAGCTCATCATAAATGCTGTTTGTCAATTATCCGGGTTGCAGCGGTTGCTAGCAACCTAGTCTGGGTTGCAGCGGTGGCTAGCAACATAGTAAGAGACGATCACGTCCAATGTTACGAAATATAAAAACTCATAGTTCCTAAGAAAAGGAGTCAGATCAAAACAAAAAGTCCACCATTAGAACCGCCTTGTCCAAAACCCCTGTATAGGAAACTTTCAGTCCCTTGGCTTGAACAGCAAGCGAAATATATTGGCTTGAAAATCAAGAAAATTACATTAAAACCCGATCATTGGAATAACATACCACTGCATACATTGGACTTAGATAGCTACTTGATTGCTTTAAGATCGTCTCTTACTATTTCAAAGAAGAAAAAGCCGTAGGCTTTTTCCTGTTTGTAATGATATAGCATAAAAAGAAACCCAAGTTGTAGCTGACGTCATTCTGGTTGTTATAGTAAAGAATTATAATAAAGATTCATTAAAAGATGATCATTGGAGTAATCCGGGTTGAAGCGGTAGCTAGCAACCTAGTAAGAGACGATCACTTCAAATGTCAAGTTTGGATCCATCCGGAGAAACATCAAATACAGAGATAATGAAGAGTATTGTCAAAATACTATCAAGTCTGCATCAATCCAGAGAAACATCAAATACAGAAATGACGAGGCTTATCGCCTGAATACCATCAAGTCTGCATCGATCCAGAGGCACGAGTGATGATTTGTGTCAGAGAAATCATATTGAAAACGATACTGTTTACAATATGTTGAAAAGATACAAAGGGATAAATTTTTTTTGGAGGAACAGATGAGAAAACAAGAAAAAAGTGATTAAATTCTACTAGAGTTTCTATAGAAGCCGCAGGTTGAAGAAAAACGCACAATCTTGCTTCATAATCCAGTCCAAGCACAATTCGACTCTGGCTAATAACAGACGAACCAGTTTATCTCAATTCATGATAGCAAAAGTTATTATGTAAAATGCAAAAATATTTATGGTATATGAGCAATAATTTAAGTTTTTAAGTAAAACTAGAAAAATACCTGGAAATTTTAAAATTAGTTTAATTTTTTGTTAGGTTCTAACTACCTGATACGTGATTTAATGTGAATTTCCACAAAAATTGATTTTTCTTATTTTAATTTTCAGTTCAGGATCACTAAAGTTATTATGTAAACTGCAAAAATACTTGTGGTGTCTGAGCAATAATTTCAATATTTAAGTAAAGCTAGAGAAACACTTGGAAATTTTTAAATTAGTTTTATTTTTTGTTAGGTTCTACCTACTCGACGCGTGATTTAATGAGTCTTTCTATAAAAAAAATCAATTTTTTTCTTATTTTAGTTTTCAGTCCAGGATCACTAAAGTTATTATGTAAACTGCAAAAATATTTATGGTGTATGAACGATAAATTATATTATTTAATTCAAACTACAAAAACACTTGAAAATTTTTAAATTGGTTTCGTTTTTTTCTAGGTTCTAACTACTCGACAGGTGGTTTTATGTGAATTGAAAAATAAAAACTTATAAAATAATGGTGTCGAAACAGATAGACAAGGAAAAAGAGACACGGCTTGACCTGTTAAATTCAGACCTGTCTTGTAGCATTTGCACTGAGGTATTCGTGAAACCGGTTAAACTGCCATGCATGCATACATTCTGCAAAACTTGTATCCTATAATGGGGACTGAACCGAAAGGATCGCCCCCATTGCGGAGCGAAGTATGAAAAAGTGTCCTGTGAAGATGCTCTTTTAGCAAGCATTATAGAAAAACTCATTGGATCTACTTATGCTGATAATGGAAAAGACAAAGAAAAAGAGACACAGCTTGACCTGTTAAATTCAGACCTGTCTTGTGGCATTTGCACTGAGGTATTGGTGAAACCGGTCAAACTGCCATGCCTGCATACGTTCTGCAAAACTTGTATCCTTCAATGGGAACAGAACCGAAAGGATTGCCCCTATTGCAGAGCGAGGTATGAAAAAGTGTTCGGTGAAGATGCTCTTTTAGCAAGCATTATAGAAAAACTCATTGGATCTACTTATACTGATAATGAAAAAAAAACGAAGAGATGAACTTACCAAGTCATATACTGACCTCGAAAAGCAACTTCTTTCGTCAATATTGTAAATAGCGCAAATATATGGCTTGAGTGGAAGGAACTCTGGAAATCAGGGAGAACTGCTGGAATCAATAATCGAAGAGATGAATCTTATCCGGGTTGTAGCGGTAGCTAGCAACCTAGTAAGAGACGATCACGTCCAATGTTAAGAAATATAAAAACCCATAACTCCTAAAAAAAGAGTCAGATCAAAACAAAAAGTACACCATTAGAATCGCCTTGTCCGAAATTCCTATAAGGGAAACTTACCGCCCTTTGGATTGAATAACAAAGAAAGTATATTGGCTTGAAAATCAAGAAAATTAACTTTTACCACGTTATTCTCCACAAAGGGGATATTTTTTTCATTCTTCTTCTTTTCCACAGATAGCTTGGCACTGGAACATCGTAGAGAGTTGTTCAACGGCTCATTTTAAAGGAAATTAATGGCGTTGAAAACTTTTTGTACTTAAAACAATGTATTTTTAAAATAGAATCAGTTTTTTACGAAAAATTGCATATTTCATATTAAAGATTGATCAATGACGTCATAATTGTATACCAGTGGTAGGATTTGAACCCACACCTCCGAAGAGACTGGTGACTAACACCTTATAATAAAGAACGAATATTTTACCGATTATCTACTAATAACCATATATGACGTAATAAGTGACATGACGTAATATCTAAAACCTATTGTGTACTCATAACCATATATGACTTAATTAGCGACGTGATGTAAAAATTGAAAAAATTAATTTTTATTTTATGTTGGTTTTTATCCGGGTTGCAGCGGTAGCTAGCAACCTAGTAAGAGACGATCACGTCCAATGTTAAGAAATATAAAAAACCATAGTTCCTAACAGAGGAGTCAGATCAAAACAAAAAGTACACCATTAGAACCACCTTGTCTGAAACCCCTGTATAGGGAACTTTTTGTCCCTTGGTTTGAACAGCAAGGGAAATATATTGGCTTGAAAATCAAGAAAAGTGGCAGCTGCTACAACATTCTGCCTAAACGGGAAGATATTCTTTTCTTTTTTTTTTCTTTTGTATCCAGAGATAGCTTGGCACTGGAACATCGTATTACAGTAAGGAACGAAGTCCTATTAGGGTCAATTCCAAACAGTCGTGATCCCTTTGTGTCAGCAAGTGAAATGGTCTAAACCCCCTTAATGGAGTTATTTTTTCATTCCATTCATTGTTGTCAATCGCTGTCCACAAGTTATGCAAGCTGTCTATTTTCATATATTAGGTTTTTGTAAAAAAGGTAATCGTATAGACTTTGAAAAAAGCCTCTTTCGATTTAAATTGTAAGTTATAGATCCGTTTTTTAAAGTAAAAAATAATCGGACAGTACGCACCCCCTCCCCATGCAATTCAATCTTAAAAATTTTTACAGTCACAACCGAACAAAAATTAATTAAAAAAAAACTTTCTGAAAAATAAGTTTTTCAAAGAAAAGTGAAGGCCATTTTAAACTTAAGCACTTAATGTTAACCTGTTAAAATTCAAACTCAAAACGACCAGAAACTACTATCAAAGAATAAATGAAACCCAAAACAAACAGAAATTAAAGAAACAATCATAGCAAAGAACATACAACAAGCACTAATGTAAATGAATAAATAATTCTTAAAATGATTAATGTTTAAATTGAATATGAAAATCAAGCTTCAAACGAAAAAAAATTAATTTGCTATTAAAGTATAAATGAAACTTAAAACGAACAGATATTAAATAGCAATCAATGCGAACAAACATACAATATATATTAATGTAAATGAATAAATAAATCTTAAAATGAGTGAAACTTAAATTGAATATGCAAATCAAGTTTGAATCGAATAAAAATAACTACAAACAAGAGTTTGGGTATCGCCTCACTGCAGAAGCCTAAAACTTACTGCGTCATTGGCACTTTAATGAAAACGAATTATTGAATTTATTGAACAACAGATTTAAGTGAAAAAATACACCCCATTATCTAGCAATGGGACAATAAATCAGAATCGTAAACGAGAATAAAAAAAAACAAAAAAATAAGGTATTTTGAAAGACCTGAATCAATTCAGTTTTCCCCGAACTCAGATTTTGAGTAAAACTGCTTTTGTTAAGGTCAAACTAACCGGAGTGTAACCTGCCATCCCTTAATTACGCTAGTCACATCTAAATGGAATCACACCAAATTTTCGTAGACATTTTAATAAGTGCGTACGATATATAAAAACGTTGTGCCTACAGGAGTCAAATAATAAATTCAGGCCCCGAATGATGCAAATATCCCATTTAAAACAGAAGCTCCATGGATATATTTTATCAAAAAGGTTAAAAATTTAAATATGTGTTATTATTGAGTCCATAGTTAGGCCCATGTTCCCAACCACTACCTCAACATCTGAATTCCTACATATAAACTCTACGATCTTTTTTTTAACTTCTCTGAGCCGCATTTCTCTGACTCATGGTTGTTCGGGATTAGGAAACTTCTCTACATGGTGATTATTAAAAACAATTAAGGTCGAAAGCATGACCATTCAAACTCAAAATGCTTTTAACACATATTTTACAAATACAATTAACTTTCAGCAAAGGTGGTTCTTTATAGATTTAAGGATCTCTACGTCTGTTGAGGCTAAGAAAATCCTGATAAGTCTGAAACTAGTCTTGCAATATAGACATCCAAAATCAAAACAAGTCAACCCAATATTTCACAAATGGTGGACACGTCTCACCTTGTGGAAATAATCACGGAAGTATTTTCCACCCGAATGATTAGAAATAGCACTGGATTTTCAAAATTCCAATTATCTTATTTTCAAATTTAAAAACATCTAACAGCAAAGAATAAGAAAAAGGAATGGACAACAACTGAAACAAAGCAACTGAAGCAAAGCAACTCAAACAACTCAAACAAAACTCCAAACTCATTCTCAAAACTGTATCAGATATTTTTTTTTGCTTTTCTTTTTCTCAAAACGTACATAAATTTTTATGTTGTAGGTTGCTGTTTATTCTATTATTTTTCCGTTGAAAATTTTGTGGATATGAAACCGAAATATTCGGGATGTATTTATTATATTCCTTTGTCTTAATTACCATGAAGTTTTTCTTGTCGTTATATACACCTATATTTTCATTTTATTTATAAACCGGAAAGCAGCGTTGCCAGAGAAAACTTTAATTACTAGTACAAAAAACAAGATTCAAATAGAAAAAAACTGAATTTTGGCTGTGGATTTATGATTCCTAAAAAACAATTTGGCTGAGATTCTTACAATTCCTAATAAATTTCAACCCCATTATTTGAAAATAAATAAATAAGTGAGATAGATTCTGATCCTAGCCCATTATCCCAACTAGACCACTATCTTAAATCCCAAAGTCTGTGTGATCACCCTGTTCTTCCTTTGCAGTTCTCATTCAACAAAAAATACCCTGCAGTGATAATCAGCTTTCTCAAAATAGATTGCATATCCAACTAACTATAGCCAGAGGCCTAATTAATTTAGGCTCAATTAATTAGTTGCTAAAAATTAGTGTTGCCAAATTACTTTTCTAAACGATCCAGTCTTGGGGCTAGGAACATCTATAAGAATCCTCGAAGGAATTTAAAATATTTTATTTAGTTCTCTATACATAATTTCATTTCAAAAAATATTCAGGTTCACGAAAAGTTAATTAATAGCAACTTAGTATTTTCATCAAATTGCCATTATATTTTAAACTACAAATTTAACCCTTTATGCCGAGGATGCCCATCCGTAAAATGCTCGAATTGTTGGAATGCAGGGAATGCTATATAATAATGGAAAATTAATTAAAGTACTCTTTGTGAAATCCTTAATTACATGTAAAAGACAATTTTTATATAAAATTTTAATACAAAAATCCTCTGATATTTAAATCCTCTAATATGATTTGTGTGTTTTTTCTTGTTTGCATATTTCTGTTTCTTGCAAATTATTTGTTAATATAGGTATTTCTATGAAGTTCATAAGACCTTTGATTCTTATTAAGTTAAAAACCTTTTTCCACAAAACAAGTTTTTCAAAGAAAATTAAAGAGCTCCATTAAGCAAAGAATGAGGAAAAATAAAGTAGAATAATCTTCAGAGCGTAAAACTACCACAAATTACTATCAATAAATAAATGAAACTCAAAACGAATAGAAATGACAATAAATAGCCAAGTCAAACTGAAAACGAGCAAAAGTTAACACGAGTAGGGGTGATAACCCCCATGCCTTCTCAAGACTAGAATGCAACTTCTTTACTCAAAACAAAATACATTTGAAATGTTTTCTCTTTTCTTACTTTTATAAATAAAAATTATTAAAACTTTTAAGGAATAAATATTAGTATTTATCAATTAAACTGACAATCCATGTTTTTTTGTGTTTTTGTTGTTGTTTTTTTTTCAGTAAAGCACAAATTGTGTTCTGGTCTTGAGAAAGTACGGGGATTAATAGCCGTACTCGTTTTTATTTTTGTCCATTTTTTATGTGACTCGGCTAATTAGTGCGACTTATGCTAATCTTGAGTTTCATTTATTTATTGGTAGGTATTTGTGGTGATTTTACGCTTGAGAAATTATTTGAGTTTATTTTGGTTTACTTTTGGCTAAATGGAGCTCTTCACTTTTCTTTAAAAAACTTGTTTTGTGGAAAAACTTTTTTAAATTAATTAAAAAAAGGAGCACGGCATCTTTTGCAATTCGTTTTACATGACGTCATTGCAAATGAATGTTCTAAATTGATAGATAAAATGATAAATGATGCCGAATGATATCATCATAGTTACATACCACACGTCATAAATGACGTCATCTCTTGCATATAAACGACTGTTTCGAGTGATTTTCTTATGCGTTAATCAATATAAGTTAATACAAAGCAAACAATCTATCATGTCAACTCAAGTTCTTAGCAAAGCTGAAAATTTTGAGAAGGGAAACAATGTATGTTGTCCTACAAGAGAGAAGAGAGCAGTAGTGAAGAGGATGAACATATTCAAATCTACAAGAATTTCTAAACTAGGACCTGACGCTACTAAAGTGGACTTGAAAAATAACAGTTCGGGTCAGATGGACAAAAAGGTCATCACTTTATCAAAAATCGAAAAGATGGCTGGTAGCTGACAGATTTATCCGTTCGAAACACTAGACAAAGAGATTGCCACGATTGGCAAAATGTTATCCATATTTTATAGATCCCCAGAAGCGAAAAAGAATTTCAGATTCCGGAAAGAAATAATGGATTCCATACGACAGACAAAGTCATTTACAGAAAAATTGAGAAGATACCAAAGCCAAATTGGAAAACGTGATTTAGATGGAATCTTATTCAGTTTTAATTTTCAAGTGACCAAGCTGAGTTCAACCGCAGACAATTTGGAAAAAGAAGTGAAAAAAATACAAGTCAAATGTACATCAGCAAAAAACCTTTTTCAATCTGAGCAAAAGGTGATTGATTCTAAAAAGGTAGATAATATCCCGAAACTGATTGCCAGAAATAACCTGAATATCAACATCAAGATTGGTAATATTCTGAGGACAATATCAACGCTTCGTGATTTGCAAGAAGAAGAAGTGAAGAATTTGATTTTGGACTTTGAACGTCTCAAGAACGATATGAGCAAGGAAAAACAAAATAAAGCCCCAGAAAAAGAGAGTTCTGATGAAGCCAAGAAAAAAAACGGTGGAAAAAAAACCAAAGAAGAAATGTTTCAGCAAAAACGCGGCAAAATTCTGTGCAAGGCTCATCATCAGATAGTTGGTGGAGGCGTGGTTCAAACCCTAACTCAGAAGAAGTTCCTCCTTCCTCCTTCCTTCCTCCTATAAAAGGTGGCGGAGCCAACGTTTCAGCTGCAGATAACTCTGTAAAAATAGATACTGTAACAGAAAAATACAGTGTAATCGAAAAATCAATCGTCGACAACCGAGACGAAGTCGTAGTTATCAATGTGTATGTGCCACCGCACAGAAGAGGTGTAAAATTCAAAAAAGAAGAGCCATATTCTGGTCCCAGAGATCTTGTAACTAGGCAGCCAAGAGGGCCGGATGGAACTAAAGGTTTCAAAAAAGAATATTTTCAAAACTTCCACGAAACACGTGATGGCGCTGATGACAGGAGCACGTCTCCAGGGCGAAATTCTCCCGGATGAATTAGTTCCAATTAAATTTTACGTTATTCTATTTTTGTTAAAGTGTGTTTAATAAATGTATAAAGAGCCCAAATGTTGTAACTTATACAAATAATGATTGATAGAAACAGCAAGACTCATAAGTGTTAGGTCACATGTCAGATACCTGAAAGAAACAAGCTTGCCTGTAAAACAGAAGTCAGTTCTTTGGTGCCTAGGTGGGCCCCTTAGCAGTGGCGATAACTCATGAAAATTTAGGTTAGGGCAGAAAAATGTCCAAAATCAAGGGATGGGAAACTAAATTGTTTTTTTTCTAGTTTTTCAGTGAAAAAAAAACAAGAAAAAACTTTTTTTTAATGAAAATACATCAAAAGAATTGACTTTTTATGCCGATTTCCAATATATAAAATTCATTAAGTTTAATCTTGTCCATCAGAAGCTATGAGCATAAAAATAGTTGCTAAACTTTTCGTAAGGGGAGGGGGGGGGAGAAACAACCCGAAAAAGTCAAATGATCCGAATGAAAATGACATAATGGAATTCAGCTTATCAGAGAACCCTACTGTAAAGGTTTTGAGCTCCTGTCAACGAAAATATGGAATTCCGTATTTTTTGTCAGTAAAAAGGTCACGGATGCACGTTTTTTGTAGTCAGGAGTAATCATATTAAACTAATGGTCCTAGATGATCGAAAGAAACCATATTCAAATGGAAATCAAAAGCTCTAGCGCCCTTAATAAGAGACCAAAAAGATTGGAGGGCAACCAGCCCCCCTCCGACGCTCTTTTGTCCCCAAAGACTTCAAATAAACATTTTGCCATATTGATTTGATTCAGCATAGTTGAAATGCCCAATAGTTGTCTTTAGGGATGACAAGAGCTCCCCCCTCAAAGTCCATTGAAAACGGTTTGTAAGTTCCACAACTTGCCCATTGTTCACACATAGTATCTATTATAGCCTGGTAAATATTCACATTTTTTGGAGGGGGGGGGGGATTTTCTAAAAGAGTGGGAAATATTTACCCGAGATAATTTTCGTGTTTCTAGAAGGTGAAGGAGTGAAATTTTTTTGCTGAAAGTAAGAAGCAAAATTAAGACTTAAAAGGAAAAAAATGCTAGAGGGCAAGCCAGGTTTTTGCCAAAAGAAAGATCACGGATGCTGTTTATTTTTTTGTTAGTTTTTTTTAGGGATGATCGCATCGGCCAACTGGGTCTAGATCTCAATTTCTTTTTTTGCCAGAAAATCGCAGGGTACAAATTTTCAGGAGAAAAAAAATACGGAACCATGGAGAAATTTGTTTGAATTAAATACATATGTACGCAGTTGCACGTTTAAAGACAGTAGGTTTAAACAATACTTTAACTCCAGTTGGATTTCCATAGCTCCTGTCACTAAGTGGAGTAGGCATATGGTCAGTTATTTAAAGATTTTGAGCTCCATTTACGAACTTTGAACTTTTGACAAAGGTAATATTAAAATATTTATAAGGCAGCCATTTAAGTTCATCTTGCAATTTCATCAGTTATTGCCATACTGATCAAAATTTCGTCAATTGTCAAAGAAGGAAACTTTTGATGCTCATTTTTTGTCAAAATGACGATGACTTGACTATAGTTCTGTCAAGTACTGGAGTTAAGGGTCAGAACTAGTTGGTATTCCACAATTTATAAGAACATTAAAGAAGTTAGCGGAAAAGTTATTGAAATAGCTAAATAAGAGGTCAGGCTTTTCCACATTTGACGATCTTTGTTGAAGAAACAATCGAAGTGTATATAAACATTTATAGGATGAATTTAGCATAAAACAGCCCTTAACTTCAATCCTACAGTAAAATCCGGGTTGCAGCGGTAGCTAGCATCCGGGTTGCAGCGGTAGCTAGCAACCTAGTAAGAGACGATCACGTCCAATGTTAAGAAATATAAAAACCCATAGTTCCTAAAATAGGAGTCAGATCAGATTCAAAAGTACACCATTAGAACTGCCTTGTCCGAAACCCCTGTATAGTAAACTTTCTGTCCCTTAGCTTGAACAGCAAGGAAAATATATTGGCTTGAAAATCAAGAAAAGTGGCAGCTACTACAACATTCTGCCTAAACGGGATATTTTTTCTTTTTTTTTCTTTTGTATCCAGAGATAGCTTGGCACTGGAACATCGTAGAGGGTTGTTCAATAGCTCATTTTAAAGGAAATTAATTGGGTTAAAAACCTTTTGTAACTAAAATAAATTATTTCTAAAAGATAATAAATTTTTCAACCAAAAACTGCATTTTCGATGTCTTTTCACACTGCAGTCTTTCAAACATAATCGTATACCTTACAATAAAGAACGACACCTTGCCCATGTTAACTGAAACATAAATAGGGATTATGTAATTTCCAATAGTATCATGGCTGTAGAGATGGCTGAAACCTAGTTACAATAAAAAACGATCATTGGAATAACAAAAAATTGCATACCTTTGGAATTAGCTAGCTACTTGATTATTTGAGACTCGTCTCTTACTATTTAAAAGAAGAAAAAACCGTAGGCTTTTTCCTGTTTGTATTTATAGTTAAAAAGTGAACTCAAGTCCAAAGAAACTGAACACTGTGGTTCATTTATATTATCTTCATTATTTTAGCTAGAATGTAAATAAACAAGTTTCTTTTTTAATTTTTAAATTGAAAAGATAGTGCTTTTAATTCCACATATTAAAAGTTCTCCCCGACGGGGAATCGAACCCCCTTCTCCCAGGTAACAAGTGGGCATACTTACCATTAGACTATCAAAGACTTATAAAATAAAAGTTACATATAAGATATAATAATAATTTTTTAATCCGGGTTACATAATGTAATAAAGAACGACCTCTTGCCTATACTAAATTTTATACGCCACTTAATTATAGTATAGGTTAGTAATTCGACAAATAGCTTGACACTGGAACATCGTAGAGAGTTATTCATTGGCTCATTTTAAAGAAAATTAATGGGGTTAAAAACTTCTTGTAATTAAAACAAATTATTTTTATTACATTAAGAAATTTCAATTATGTTCCTTAAGATCCGGGTTGCAGCGGTAGCTATCAACTTAGTAAGAGACGATCACGTCCAATGTTAAGAAATGTTTATAATAAAGAACGATCTCTTTCCTATATTAAATAAACCTATACTAATTAATGATATAGTAATGATATGATTTTATTGATAGCCGAATGAAAAATTAAAGAAAATGATCCCGGTTGGCTTGAACCACCATCCTTTCGGTTAAAGGCCGATCGTGCTTGCTACTTCTTTTATGACCTCATTAATAAAAGTTAAAAAATTAACAATATGTTACACATGATACTTTTATCAATTGTCTTTTCATATTGCAGTCTTCTCAAAGATATTTGATTTATTAAGCAATTTTGCCAAAAATCTGGGTTGCAGCGGTAGCTAGCAATCCGGGTTGCAGCGGTAGCTAGCAACCTAGTAAGAGACAATCACGTCCAATGTCAAGAAATATAAAAACCCATAGTTCCTAACAGAGGATTCAGATCAAAAAAAAAAGTACACCATTAGAATTGCCTTGTCCGAAACCCCTGTATAGGAAACTTTCTGTCCCTTGGCTTGAACAGCAAGGGAAATATATTGGCTTGAAAATCAAGAAAAGTGGCAGCTACTACAACATTCTGACTAAACGGGATATTTTTTTCTTTTTTTTTCTTTTGTATCCAGAGATAGCTTGGCACTGGAACATCGTAGAGAGTTGTTCAATGGCTCATTTTAAAGGAAATCAATTGGGTCAAAAATCTATAGTAACTAAAATAAATTATTTCTAAAAGAGAATAAATTTTTCTACCAAAAACTGCATTTTTGATGTCTTTTCACACTGCAGTCTTTCAAACAAAATCGTATACCAGCGGTAAGATTTGAACCCACGCCTCCGAAGAGACTGGTGGCTAACACCAGTGCCTTAGACCACTCGGCCAGGCTGCCTCTCATAATTTGGGTTGCAGCAGTGGCTAGCAACCTAGCAAGAGACGATCAGTCCAATGCTAAGAAATATAAAAACCCAAAACTCCTAAAAATACTGTCAGATCAAAACAAAAGTACATCATTAGAACTACCTTGTCTGAAACCCTACTAGATAAATTAGAGCTATGACGTGAATAGAAATACACGAAATTATATTGTTGTTTCTGAAGACGTCATGAAATACGTTAAAGAACGAACTTTATTCCATAGTAACTAAAGTATTATAAGGAATCATTATATAGATGATTAATAAAAACTAAATTTTCCGGGTTGCAGCGGTAGCTAGAAACTTAGTAAGAGACGATCATAGCTAGTAAGAAACGATCACACCCCATAATACGAAATTAAATACTCCATAACTCATAAAACTAGAATAAGATTAAAAAGGATCAGTTTAGTTATTCATTATTATGTGAACTGCGGAAGTATTTCAGTTGTCTTAGAAACAATTTTGTAATAGCCTTTAAAACTGGAAATGTTTTGAAATCCGGGTTGCAGCGGTAGCTAGCAACCTAGTAAGAGACGATCACGTCCAATGTTAAGAAATATAAAAACCCTTAGTTCCTAACAGAGGAGTCAGATCAAAACAATCTGGGTTGCAGCGGTAGCTAGCAATCCGGGTTGCAGCGGTAGCTAGCAACCTAGTAAGAGACGATCACGTCCAATGTTAAGAAATATAAAAACCCATAGTTCCTAACAGAGGAGTCAGATCAAAACAAAAAGTACACCAATAGAACCGCCTTGTCCGAAACCCCTGTATAGGAAATTTTCTGTCTCTTGGCTTGAGCAGCAAGGGAAATATATTGGCTTGAAAATCAAGAAAAGTGGCAGTTACTACAACATTCTGCCTAAACGGGATATTTTTTTCTTTTTTTCTCTTTTCTTTCTTTTCCACAGATAGCTTGGCACTGGAATATCGTAGAGGGTTGTTCAATAGCTCATTTTAAAGGAAATTAATTGGGTTAAAAATCTATAGTAACTAAAATAAATTATTTCTAAAAGAGAATAAATTTTTCCACCAAAAACTGCATTTTTGATGTCTTTTCACACTGCAGTCTTTCAAACATAATCGTATACCAGCGGTAAGATTTGAACCCACACCTCCGAAAAGACTGGTGGCTAACACCAGTGCCTTGGACCACTCGGCCAGGCTGCCTCCTATAATTTGGGTTGCAGCAGTAGCTAGCAACCTAGTAAGAGACGATCAGTCCCATGCTAAGAAATATAAAAACCCAAAACTCCTAAAAATAGAGTCAGATCAAAACAAAAGTACATCATTAGAACTACCTTGTCTGAAACCCTACTAGATAAATAATGAATTTCGTCATAGCTTTATATTAGAGCTATGACGTGAATAGAAAAACACGAAATTATGTTGTGGTTTCTGAAGACGTCATGAAATAATATCATTGCGCCATGACGTCATCATGAAATAAAATCATTACGCTGTGACGTCATAATTACTACCTAAGAACTACAAAGATGAAAATGGTCTCATTCGTGAATTACATAATGGTTAAATCAAAGCAAGCTGCACGCAAATTAAAAAAACAGTACTACACAGACAACAGAGATAGTATCTTGAAAAGAGAAAAGCAAAGGTATTCAACCGACCAGGCGTATCGAGAAGTAAAAATTGAGAGAGCAAAACAAAACAGCAAGATGTGTTATCAAAATGATGAAGATTATAGAATTGCAAAAATTGAGACAGCCAAACAAAAGTTCAAGGAGAGTTATCACTGATGAAGATTACCGCATCAAATATAAGAAAAACCAAAAGCAAAGGTATTCAACCGTCCAGGTGTATCGAGAAGTAAAAATTGAGACAGCCGAACAAAAGATCAAGGAGCGTTATCAAAATGATAAACTTTATAGAGAAGTAACAATTGAGCAGGCTAGACAAAAGAGCAAGGAACGGTATGATAATGATGAAGATTACCGAAACAAACATAAGAAAAAAGTTGCTACCAGAATAATGGGTAGATACTGGGGTGACAAAAGCTATAATGAAAAAATTAAATTCTCTGCGAGGTTGTACCGAAGAACGCATAAGGACAAAGGGATAAATTACATTCATAAATACAAGAAGATGGCAAAAATGCAGGCTGATCTTCGTAAATTGAGAAACATTTTACGCATGTTTTACCAGGATCACGAAAAGTATTCAAAATTACAGATTAAAATTCTCTTTGAATATAATAAAGATCAAACTCTTCCTTATACTAACTTGCATACGCAACTTCACTATAGTTATGATTACAGTATTTATATCCTTGTTGCAGCGGTAGCTAGCAACCTAGTAAGAGACGATCACGTCCAATGTTAAGAAATATAAAAACCCATAGTTCCTAACAGAGGAGTCAAATCAAAACAAACATTACACCATTAGAACCGCCTTGTCCGAAACCCTTATATAAGAAACTTTCTGTCCCTTGGCTTGAACAGCAAGGGAAATATATTGGCTTGAAAATCAAGAAAAGTGGTAGCTACTACAAAATTCTGCCTAAACGGGATATTTTTTTCTTTTTTTTTCTTTTTTTCTTTTCCACAGATAGCTTGGCACTGGAACATTGCAGAGAGTTGTTCAATGGCTCATTTTAAAGGACATTAATTGGTTTAAAAATCTATAGTAACTAAAATAAATTATTTCTAAAAGAGAATAAATTTTTCCACCAAAAACTGCATTTTTGATGTCTTTTCACACTGCAGTCTTTCAAACATAATCGTATACCAGCGGTAAGATTTGAACCCACGCCTCCGAAGAGACTGGTGGCTAACACCAGTGTCTTGGACCACTTGGCCAGGCTGCCTCTTATAATTTGGGTTGCAGCAGTAGCTAGCAACCTAGTAAGAGACGATCAGTCCCATGCTAAGAAATATAAAAACCCAAAACTCCTAAAAATAGAGTAAGATCAAAACAAAAGTACATCATTAGAACTACCTTGTCTGAAACCCTACTAGATAAATAATGAATGTCGTCATAGTTACATTAAGAAACGAACTGTAGCCCATAGTTTTACATTAAAAAACGAAATTTAGTCCATAGTAATTGAAGTACTATAAGGAATCCTTCTATAGATGATGAATTTTCTTTAAGAATTCATCATAGGTAAAAATTTCTCATACCGGGAACCGAACTCAGGCCAACTAGGATCACTACCCATAGTAAAAATTAAAATAGCTCATAACTCCTAAGTTAGGTCCTGGTTGAACTTCGCTGAAATAAAGATGCTAGGACTGCTTCGAAATTTTTTTACTTTTTTTTTAATTTTTTTTTATATAGAATATACACGATATTCTCTACAAATGGCATCTTTTTTTCTTTCCGCTTTTTCTTCCTCCTAAGCTAGCTGGGCACTGGAAAATCATTGAGAGCTGTATAATAGCTATTTTAAAGGAAATCACTAAATCTAGTCACTTTTGTAATTAAAAATAAAATACTTTTAAAAGTAGAATCAATTTTGTCAAAATCTGCATTTTTGATGTAAATTCATTCTGCAGTCTTTTCAAAGATATTTGAATTTTTAAGCAATCATCCGGGTTGCAGCGGTAGCTAGCAACCTAGTAAGAGACGATCACGTCCAATGTTAAGAAATATAAAAACCCTTAGTTCCTAACAAGGGAGTCAGATCAAAACAAAAAGTACACCATTAGAACCACCTTGTCCGAAACCCCTGTATAGGAAACTTTCTGTCCCTTGGCTTGAACAGCAAGGGAAATATATTGGCTTGAAAATCAAGAAAATTGACTTTAACCACGTTATTCTCCAAAAAACGGGATATTTTTTTTCTTTTTTTCTTTTTTTTTGTATCCAGAGATAGCTTGGCACTGGAACATCGTAGAGGGTTGTTAAATAGCTCATTTTAAAGAAAATTAATTGGGTTAAAAATCTATAGTAACTAAAATAAATTATTTATAAAAGAGAATAAATTTTTCCACCAAAAACTGCATTTTTGATGTCTTTTCACACTGCAGTCTTTCAAACATAATCGTATACCATCGAAAAGATTTGAACCCACGCCTCCGAAGAGACTGGTGGCTAACACCAGTGCCTTGGTCCACTCGGCCAGGCTGCCTCTCATAAATAAATATATATATATGTGAATTTGGGTTGCAGCAGTAGCTAGCAACCTAGTAAGAGACGATCAGTCCAATGCTAAGAAATATAAAAACCCAAAACTCCTAAAAATAGAGTCAGATCAAAACAAAAGTACATCATTAGAATTACCTTGTCTGAAACCCTACTAGATAAATAATGAATGTCATCATAGTTTTATATTAGAGCAATGACGTGAATAGAAAAACACTAAATTATATTGTTGTTTCTGAAGACGTCATGAAATAATACCATTGCGCCATGACATCATGAAATAAAATCATTACGCCGTGACTAGACATTGCGCCATAATTAGTATATAAGAAAAGTCAAAACTGTAAATTCTCTCATTCTGGATTAGATAATGGTTAGATCAAAGCAAGCTATACGCAAGTTGAAAAAACAGTACTACACAAACAACAGAGATAATGACTTGAAAAGAAAAAAGCAAAGGTATTCAACCGACCAGGTGTATCGAGAAGTAATAATTGACAGAGCAAAACAAAGGTATTCAACCGACCACGCGTATCGAGAAGTAATAATTGAGAGAGCAAAACAAATAACATTCAAGGACGTATCCAAAGGGTTTAGTGGGTTTGAACCCCCCTCCCCCAAAATGTTTTTCAGATTCATAATAACGAATATAAAATGAATAAAACAAAATTGAATATAAAAAAATATACAATAATGAATATGAACAACTTTTTTATGCGTTTTTGAAGTTTTTATTATAAAAAAAGACCGAATATTTTACCGATTATCTACTAATAACCATATATGACGTAATAAGTGACATGACGTAATATCTAAAACCTATTGTGTACTAATAACCATATATGACTTAATGAGCGACGTGTTACATAAAGGATCGATATAGCTAATTAAAAATACATATAGTAACTGAAACATATAATTTTGGAGACCAAACAGCCTTTCCATGATAATAAATAAAAGTTCAAATAGGGATCCGGGTTGCAGCGCTAGCTAGCAACCTAGTAGGAGACGACCATTCCCAATGTTAATAAGAAATAAAAAAACTCATAGCTCCTAAAACAAAAGTGAGATCAAAACAAAATTACAATAAAAGATGATCATTGGAATAACAAACAATTGCATACATTGGAATTAGCTAGCTACTTGATTGTTTGAGACTCGTCTCTTACTATTTCAAAGAAGAAAAAGCCGTAGGCTTTTTCCTGTGTGTATATAGTAAATCCAGGTTGCAGCGGTAGCTAGCAACCTAGTAAGAGACGATCACGTCCAATGTTAAGAAATATAAAAACCCATAGTTCCTAAAATTACATAAAGGACCCATATAGTTCATCATAAATGGTATTTGTCAATTAGGTTTTTTATATATTTATCCATTATTATGTAAAATAAAGTTTTTTTTTTTGGGGGGGGGGTTTAACAAAAATGTATTTGTGAACTGAAACTACAATAATTCCTGCAAAATTCAAATCCGGGTTGCAGCGGTAGCTAGCAACCTAGTATTATAATAAAGAACGAACTCTTGCCTATACTGGATTAGATACTCAACTTAATTATAGTTAATGATATAGTAATAATATGGTTTTATTTATAGCTGAATTACAAACTAAAAGAAAACGACCCCGGCTGGATCTGAACCACCAACCTTTCAGTTATCGGCTGATCGTGCTAGCCACTTAGACTATGACGTCAAAGTTGTAAAATTAACAATATGATACATAAATCAAACAGTCCGTGGTATTTCAAACATTTTTCCGGGTGGCAGCGGTAGCTAGCAACCTAGTAAGAGACGACCACGTCCAATGTTAAGATATATAAAAACCTATGACTCCTAAAAAAAGTATGATCAAAACAAAAAGTACACTATTAGAACCGCCTTGTCTGAAATCCCTGGCCGATCTCTGGCCCATAGTAACTGATATAAGTTGGTTGCAGGGGTAGTTATAATGAAGAACGAATATTCTCCCGATTTTCTACTAATAACCATATATGACGTAATATCTAACACCGATTATGTACTAATAACCATATATGACGTAATGAGTGGCGTTACGTAAAAGTTGAAAAAACAATTTTTATTTAATTTTAGTTTTCAGTTCAGAATTGCTAAAGTTATAAACTGCAAAATTATTTATGGTATCTGAGCAATAATTTTAATCTTTTAATTTAAACTATAAAATACCCAAAAATTTTTAAACTAATTTTATTTTTTGTTAGGTTTTTGTTACATGATATAGAAAAGACCAAACGATAGCAGATAGTAACTGAAATATTAAATAATAGTCGTAGCAGTAGCTTTAGTAGTAGTATTATCATTGGTAAACTTTTCTAGGGTATTATGCCATATTTGACTTATTATTTCAAAGTTACTATATAAATATCTTGCAAAATAATAATTTTACTTTGTAAATTGAACTTAGTGGCAAGGTCATTACATGTTAAATTTGGTTTCACAATTATTTGAAAAAGTAGATAGAGAACTTAACTTCAAAAGTCTTACTGACTAAAAAACTGGTAATTGCAAAAATATTTTTAAATGTTTTGATATAGAATTAAAACAATTCAAAGAAAATTAAAGGAAAAATCAAAAGTTTGCAGATTAGTAAAATAAACAGTCCGAATTGTAACTTGATACGATAGCAGAATTTCTGTTTCTTCACGAAATAAATCAAAAAATGTTTTGCTGTAATAAGAATTTCATTTTATTTTTCTTGCTGGCATTTTTTATGAGAGCTTTGGAAGCAGTTCAGGCTAATGAAAGCTGTATGAAGGGTGAGCACCAGGAGACAAACTTAAACGACTCCATAATTGGCGTACTTGAGAATATTCCCTTTGTAATAAGACAGTTTATTTTCGTCCTGTTTAATGTTATAATAAGCCTAATCTTATGGCATATCATACGCAACTCCAAAAAGCTAAAACAAAAGGTATGGATTAAGGGACAGTGAGTATCACACTGAATCGCAAACAAAAATATTGCACAACAAAATCAGTGGTTAAAAGACAAATCAAAATTACAATAGAGTGAATGAATATGTTATTTTAGCGCCTTTGAAAGCAGACATAAGTAAAATTAATGCTGAGATTGTCCATCACCCCCACGAAGAATATAAATACTACAAAAGTTATGTATCCGTGAAAGATAAACACAAGGAGGAATTCGGGTTGCAGCAGTAGCTAGCAACCTAGTAAGAGACAATCATACCTCATAGCTATAATAAAGATACAAGATGACGAACCCATAGTAAAAAAAAATTCCTATAACTCCTAAAACTAGAATCTGATCAGAAGACAAAACACACTATTAGAATCGCAATGTCCAATACCCCTGTACAGGACACTAAATGTCCCTTGGCTTGAAAAACAAGAAAAATATATTGGTTTGAAAATCAAGAGTAGTGGCTAAACCACGATATTAGACGCACCCATCAAAAGTTACAAGCCAGAGAAAATTCGTCTTATTTTCGAAAAAAGAGGAAAACACACCCTAAAAGTCCCAGAATCTTAATGAAAATCACACCATCAGATTCGGCGTATCGAAGAACCTTATTGTAGAAGTTTCAAGCTCCTATCTCAAAATGTGGAATTTTGTATTTGTTGCCAGAACGATGCATGTTGAAAGATCACGGATGCGTGTTTTTTTCCCAGGTGCGATCGTATCAACTCCTTGGTCCTAGAATGTCATGAGAGGGCTCATTCAAACGGAAATTAAAAGTTCTAGTGCCTTTTTTAATTAAAAAAAATAGAATCACTTTATACAAAAAACTGCATTTTTGATCTCTTTTCATACAGCGGTCTTTTCAAAGGTATTTGGTTTATGAATAGTCCGGGTTGCAGCGGTAGCTAGCAACCTAGTAAGAGATGACCACGTCCAACGCAAAGATATATAAATACCTATAAAAAAGTCTGATCAAAACAAAAAGTACACCATTAGAACCGCCTTGTCTGAAATCCCTGTATAGGAAAGTTTCTCTCATTTGACTTGCACAGCAAGGGAAATATATTGACTTGAAAATCAAGAAAGTTGACTTTAACCACGTTATTCTCCACAAACGGCATATTTTTTTCTTTCTTCTTCTTTTCCACAGATAGCTTGTGACTGGAACATCGTAGAGAGTTGTTCAATGGCTCATTTTAAAGGAAATCTCTAGATCTAGTGCTATTTGTACTTATTTTTAAAATAAAATCAATTTTTTACGAAAAACTTAATTTCTTGTGTACAATATTGATCAATGACGTCATAGTCGTTGGATGTAGTTAGTTAGTACATAAAGGCTCGATCATCGAATAAAGCTAAAACTAAGTAAAGGACTAAAATGCCTCCATATATCCACAGTGATGTCTAAAAATACCTTGAAATTTAAAAATTAGTTTTATTTTTGGTTAAGTTCCAACTACCCAATCAGGGTTGCAGCGGTAGCTAGCAACCTAGTAAGAGACGACCACGTCATATGTTAATATATATAAAAACCTATAACTCCTAAAAAAAAGTCTGATCAAAACAAAAAGTACACCATTAGAACCGCCTTGTCTGAAATCCCTGTATAGGAAACTTTCTATCATTTGACTTGAACAGCAAGGGAAATATATTGGCTTGAAAATCAATCCGGGTTGCAGCGGTAGCTAGCAACTTAGTAAGAGACGATCACCTCCAATGTAAAGAAATATAAAACCCCTAACTCCTAAGAAAAGAGTCAGATCAAAACAAAAAGTATACCATTAGAACCACCTTGTCCGAAACCCCTATTAAGGAAACTTACCGCCCTTTGGCTTGAATAACAAAGAAAATATATTGGCTTGAAAATCAAGAAAATTGACTTTTACCACGTTATTCTCCACAAACGGGATATTTTTTTCTTTCCGCTTGATTTTTCTTCTCAGCTAGCTGGGCACTGGAAAATCTTAGAGAGCTGTATAATAGCTCATTTTAAAGGAAATTGCAACATCTAGTCACTTTTGTAATTAAAAATAAAATACTTTTTAAAGTAGAATCAATTTTGTCAAAAAAATTGTATTTTTGATGTATTTTCATGCTGCAGTCTTTTCAAAGATATTTCAATTTTGAAGCAATCAAACAGTTCATGGTAATGAACTCTATAGTAATAATAGCTACTTGTCTCAATAGTAACCGAAACTCCTGGAACCAAAATTTTCTTTTTTGGCTTAATCGCTAAAATTATTATTTAAACTGCAAAAATTTGTATGATGCCTAATCAGTAATAGTAATTTCTTAATTTAAACAACAAAAATACATGAAAATTTTATAATTAGTTTTACTTTTTCTCTCCTGGAAGAAAATTTTTTTTCATCTCAGTTCAAAGTTATTATTGTATCCTGGAACCAAACTTTTTCTGGTTTGTAATCCGTAAAGTACGTATCTCCATATTATTGTCTTATAATTGCAATTATTTTAGTTTTCAGTCCAGAATCGCTAAACTTATTATGTAAACTGCAAAAATATTTATGGTGTCTAACCAATAATACTAATTTTGCAATTCAAACAAGATAAATACCTGAAAATTTAAAAATTAGTTTTTTTTATGCTAGGTTTTAGATACTCGACACGGGGTATTGTGTACTTAATAATTTTAAACCTTGAAAAAATATGGTCTCACGCGAGTGGAAAAAAAGAAAGAAAAACCAAAAAAACTATCAAAATAGAGCAATCCAAGTTTCTACTAATAGAAAACTTTACTACACAAAGAATAAAGCTAACATCCTGAAATATAGGAAAAGTTTATTTAAAAGAGATAAAAATGCCACCGAACGCAATAAAGCTCGAGAACGCGTAAGGATTGCTACTAAGATGTCTTGTGATCCAGAATTTAAGAAAACGAAATATGACGGAACAAAACAGAGGTATGTTATGGATCAGGGGTATCGAGAAAGGAAAATTGAGACAGCCAAACAAAAGAGCAAAGAACGGTATGATAACGATATAGATTACCGAAACAAACATAAGAAAAATACATAAAGGACCGATACAGTTCAGTATAAATGGGGAATATGTAAGTTTCATCGGATATACCTGAAATCTGGATTGCAGCGGTAGCTAGCAACCTAATAAGAGACGATCACGTCCATTGTTAAGAAATATAAAATCCGGGTTGCAGCGGTAGCTAGCAACCTAGTAAGAGACGATCACGTCCAATGTTAAGAAATATAAAAACCCCTAACTCCTAGAAAAATAGTCAGATCAAAACAAAAAGTACACCATTAGAACCGCCTTGTCCGAAACCCCTATAAAGGAAACTTACTACCCTTTGGCTTGAATAACAAAGAAAATATATTGGCTTGAAAATCAAGAAAATTGACTTTAACCACGTTATTCTGCACAAACGGGATATTTTTTTCTTTCTTTTGTTACCAGAGATAGCTTGGCACTGGAACATCGTAGAGAGTTGTTCAATGGCTCATTTTAAAGAAAATCTCTAGATCTAGCGCCTTTTGCACTTAATTTTTTTTATTAATTATTTTTCACGAAAAACTTAATTTTGTATATACAATATTGATCAATGACGTCATAGTCGTTGGATGTAGTACATAAAGGCTCTATCATAGAATTTAAGCTGAAACTAAGTAAAGGACAATTATACCTCCATATATTCACAGTGATGTATAAGATTTCCCATTACATCTGTAAACTGTTCCACAGTTGCCATTCCATACCTTGGAAGCTTTTCACTAAACATGCAACATTTCTTTTGGATATTACTATGAAGTTTTGCGAAAGCATCTCTAGCTGACTTCAACAAAATCTATTCTTTCAGAGATAATTTTAATCTTTAATTTTGAATATTTTTCGTAATCCCGGTAAAACATTCGTAAAATTTTTCTCAGTTTACAAAGATCAGCCTGTGCGTTCTTTGCAGCTTGTGTAAACTGCAAAAATATCCATGGTATCCGAGCAATAGTTTGAATATTTCAATACAAGCTGGAAAAATACCTTAAAATGTTAAAATTAGTTTTATTTTTGGTTAGGTTCTAACTACCCGATGTGGGATTGACTATGTATTTTCAGACCAAAAAATTACATTTTTTAATATATATTTTATTTTTCAGTTTAGAATCGCTAAAGTTATTATGTAAACTGCAAAAATATTTATGATATCTGAGCAATAATTTTAATTTTTTTTATAATAAAGAACGAACTCTTCCCAATACTAACTGGTAGAGGCAACTTCACTATAGTTAAGATTACAGTATTTATATTATGACAATGCAAAAGGTATGAGAAAAAAGTGCCAAACTCTGTAAACTGCAAAAATATTCAGAATATTTGAGTAATAATTTCACTTTATGAAAAGAAACTATATACATTCCTAAAAATCTTTAAATGTTACAGTAAATTATAATAAAGAACGACTTCTTGACTATACTAAATTTTATACGCCACTTAATTATAGTATAGGTTATTATAATAAAGAACGAACTCTTGCCAATACTAACTAGCATACACTCATTTTCTTAGAAGTATAAACAACAGCTTTTTAAGACATTAAAAAAAGATGCAAAAATTTTTAAGCTCAGTTCAGAATCGCCAAGCAATAGTTCAAAAAATATGCTTTAATAATGCTTTAATAATCGCTAAAGAAGTTATTCATGCTTTAATAACCGCTAGACAATAGGTCAAAAACATGCTTTGCTAATCAAATATCCTTGAAAAGACTTCAGTATGAAAAGACAGTAAATTATCTACAGTTAGAAGACAAGCGACAATGAGAATCAATATATAGATGCCTGATGCGTGCCGAGTACCATGGCCCAGCGCCTGGTAATTGCATAAATATTTGTATATATTTTAACAATGGACTGGGAGAATTTAAAAAAACATAAAAAAGCCAAAAGTGTAAACCCAAAAGTGTAAAGCTTAGTAAATATCGCTGTTAGAAATTGGACTTGCTTTAATAATCAAATACCTTTGAAAACAATTTAGCATGAAAAGACAGCAAATAGTCTCAAATTGTCTGCGGTTAGATGACAAGCAACAATGAGAATACACATTTTTCAGGATCATCTCTGGAGTAAAGCAAGAATATGTCCTGTCCATTTTTCTCTTCATACTGGTGATAGATTACATCGTCTGTGGATGCAAAAATTATGGATACCCAATTGGAAACTAAAAGAGGATTGCAGATAAAGACTTCAAAGATTAAATAAGTCTCTTCAAATCAGACAGGCAGAAATTCTAACAGTTATTGGATGTTGTGACAGAAAATCCACTATAGTTTGGCCTCAAAATAATTGCGTCAAAAGCTAAAAGAATGACTGTCACGGGATCCCCCTCTTCATAAAAGAGGGCAACGAGAATGCAGAACAAGTTGTCCAGTTTAAATATCCGTGAAGCACAATAGAGAACAAAAGGGCAATAGACAAAGGGATCCAAACTCGTATCGAACAGGCTAGTGGCCTTTTTTACCAGGCTTAAACATATTTGACTCTCACAAAGGTTCTCAAACCGGCTAAAGCTTCGACTCTTCAATAGTAATCTCCTCCCAGTTATGTTGTATGGAAGCGAATGCTAGAGATTCAGCAGCAAAAGAAGAGACTCCACGCCTTTAAGAACAATCGCTTGAAAAGAATCCTCAATATAAAGGGGAAAAAACTCGTCTCGAACCAGAAACTACACCAAATGAATGGGCAACCTCTAGTAATCAACATGACTAGTACCCGAAGATAAAACTATTTGGGATAAGCTGTACGAATAAAAGACAACCGAACACCAAAATCCACCCTCCAGTTGCAACCAACGGCAACGTGACAAAGAGGAAAACCAAAAAACACTACGCAGGACATACCAGAGGGACCTTCAAAACGTGTATACGTCCAAGCAATCCCATTGGGTAGATGTTATGGCCTCAGCCCTTTTGAGAGATGACTGGCGTCTCCTTGCCGATGCCCTGGGTGCCTCTAGAGGCAGAGGGGGTTCTAAGGACTAAGATGATATATATATATATATATATATATATATATATATATATATATATATATATATATATATATATATATATATATATATATATATATATATATATATATATATATGTAGAAGTTTACTATCACTGCTTTTAAATGGTAAGATAGAAAATTAGCATAGGATTTTAAATTGTCGGATAGGGGATTAGCATAGGCTATTAAATGGTCAGATAGGAGATGTATAGATGGAGCTACTAGTTCCTCAAGACGTCACACCTGTGCAATACAACCGGTCTCTCTTTCTAGTGGTCTCGCGACGCCACGTTTCCGTGACCTTTTGTTATGATACGGTTTTGTTATCAGTATTAAAAAGAAACTTTTGGCGGCCATTTTGCGATAAATCCTGTCTAGACATGGTTTGTGACCTCACTTCTCCTAAAAGACATTCCTTTTATTGATCGTGAGTCAACTTTTTTTTGGGTGATTGAGGAGTGTCAGGATTAAAATGAATAAAATGGACAGACAAAAAATAACAGGAAATTTTGTTACTTTGGAAAAATGGTTAATTCTAGATAATAATTTTAAAGATTTCGGCTGCAGAAGAGAATCTTCACTAAGAGAATGATTGATGATATAATGATAAATTAGTACCGATCGTGGGGCTATTGTCCGAGACTTATGTGTCATGGTCCCCAAGCATTTACTCAATTTATAGACACTTAAATTAAAACGAAACAAAAGGGTGTTGCAATTCTGTCTGAAGATTACCCAGAGTTCAGTTACTCTTCCCATTTCTTTAGTGACCCAATAAGTTAAAAGTGATAATAAAGAGCATTCATTTTCCCCAGTCAGTGTCGTTTTGGTGGTGAGACAGTGAACATCAAAAAAGTTTTACACATGCCCATCAGGCTTTTCTAAATTGGGCAGCTGGTCATCCAGTTAGAATTTTACCTTTGCTGATGACTATAGTGAAAATTATAGATTATTTAATCCGTGTAAATCACATAGAGGATATGCCGTGCAAATTAAAGACTGTAATTCCTGTCTTGAAGAGATTCGTGACTCTCGTACTAGATGTTTCCTCTGCTCCAATTGTCACTATGATAAATGTGATCAACGAGAAAACACTGACCTTGGCAAAAAAACCTAATAGTGAGTTCAGTATATTCTTAAGAGACTGGTATCGTCGCGGTTTTAAATTGTTTATGGGAAGAAGAACCTGGTCAACGCTTCAATTGCTGGAATAATAAAAAAATCTGATTTTTACGATATTTCAGTGAAGATAATGGCTACTATGACCATTAACCTACAGACTTCATTTGGCTATTACAGAAAGTGATTTTTCAAATGAGAATCTTGTTTATGACATTATTTTAAATAAGTAAATTGAAACACATGAATTTTATAATATGAATCAAATAGTATTATTGACTTTACAAATAAATTTAATAAGAATGAAGTTACAATATATTTTAGAAAATGTGACCCAACTCTGCATGCCAAGATAAGTACAAGTTAAATGCAAGGTGAACTACAACCACTTATCGTTTCTGATGGTTATGTATACGTCGAAGAAGAAATCTATGAAAGGACACAGTGTTTCTTATATATACAAGTTTAAATATATTTTTGAAGAATTTAATGCTTAGGACAGTGAAATTCATATTATAGAGGTAAGAAAGAGTTTTTCAACTATAAATTCGTTCAATCAGGGATTGTCACGCTAAATCTCAAGGATTTCACTGTAAATATGTCCGCGACATCAGAAAACGAAATATAATAATACATGAAAACCAGTGATTTTGGTTGATAAATTGGGTACCCAAGTTCGATTTTGAATAATAGATTTTCCCCTTTGCTCAAGGAAATTTTAATGTGCGATGTGTAGAATGAATACGGTAGGCCAAAAGGATCAAAAATTCTATATTATTTCTTGTTTAAGAGATACATAGCCAATACCCCGTCTGCGCGGTCAATGTACCACTATTAACAATTATATTGCTATTGTTAACGTGTTGAATATGCTCGAAAAATTTCGAAGGTATGCAATGGGATTTGTATTTGGACATGTAAGGATCTAAGTTAAATACATTGATTTTTTGATTTGTATTCATGGTGCCAAGTCTAATAGAACACTGCCATCAGAGGTAATTTTCCAATAGCTTTCAAATAGACTAAGCAAGATTTTTGCAATGCTCTCCGTCAACGCTTCAGCAACGATACACTCTAAACGTATAGTACCTGTTTGAACAATGGTGATGTCTTGAGTACCGGACTAATCCAATACAATGATACCGTAAGTTTTCACAAATATTTCTTCGGTTGTACTATTTTCAAATAATTCTGAATCTCGATCTAGGGACTGAACTGTCAATTCATATAAGGTCCTGTACGATTTATCAAAGGATAAATTGTAGAGTTGGATTCCATTTACTTTACACAGAGGAGATAAGAGTCCAAACAGTTCAAATTTAATTGGAGAATCTTCCCATGATTCAACCGTGCTTGCACTTTTTAAAAAAGCCAAATCAAGTTTTGAAGGAATTTCACCATTGATAAATGCCGACTCAGCCTAGCTACGCGTAACCGTAGCAATATGTCACTGATTTTTGACTGTATGAGGAACGAGCAATTTGATATTATTTCCAGAGGTTCTTAATTTTTAAATTGCCAAAACAACAGATCCGATAACTTCTTGTTTTCGTACATGAAGTATTGCCAAGGTGAGAGAGACTGTTACATCGGGTGTAGTACCGAGAATTTTTTGCAAAATAAAATTAGACGGTGCGAGTTTTAGCTTTATATCAATCTTTACATTGGGAGGCAACCATTGAGGTACATTAAATATATCTTTGTTTTGTTTCCCCACAGAGGGAAACTAATAAATATATTGATTATTTGATTCTTGTTAATCGTGTCAAGTCTAATAGAACATTGCCATCAGGGGTAATTTCCCAATAGGTTTTAAATTTATTTAGCGAGATTAATGCAATACTCTCCGTCAATGCTTCAGAAAAGTTATAGTCTAGACGCACAGTAACCGTTCGGACAATGGTCATATCTTGAGTACCGGACAAATCCAATACAATGATGCCATGAGTTTTCACAAACATTTCTTTGGTAATACCATTTTCGAATAATTATGAGTCTCGATCTAGGGATTGAATTGTCACTTCATATAAGATCCTTTAGGATTTATCAAAGGATAAATTGTAGAGTGGAATTCCAATTTACTTAGTCATTTTAAAACATGTTTATTCCCAATAAGACTTTTGGGAAAATGTGTCGACTTCAAAAATTAATATAATTAACTATACAGGCATTTAGGTCTTTTACAATTGGCATCAAATCTGATAACAAATCAATTACATTTTAGGTTTTGCCCTGGATTATAACTTCAATCTTTTTCTCGTCCATTTGTTCATTTTAAGTAAGACAAGTCAAGAGTCTTTTACTTTACTCACGATAGGATGTGAGTAACATGTCTACAACACTTGTTAATAAATCTTCTTTTTTTTGGCTTTTACAAAATTTCGAAACTTTCAGTACTTTCAGAAGGGCGATCAATGACAATTACTTTGAGTGGTTTTTCCCGGTAAGGTTTATGTTTATGAAACATCGAAGGACATTTTGAAGCAATATTAATTTTTCATCATCGGCAATTGTTTTATTGTTGATTAACTTATCAAGATTATCTCCAAATTCGGTGCTTCTTCAAAGTTGGTGAAGTTATTTTTGAGGGTGGTACTGCAAATTATATTCAGGATCAACGGTCATTCCGTTCTCTTGAACATACTTGGCGGTCATGATCTTTCGTGAGAAAGTCTTTTCAAGTTTCACTGTCTCTTCTTTCAAAACTGAAAACAGTGGGGAATATGCTAGGAACATTTTATTAAACTCTGTTCATAGTCCAAGGATGTACTCAATCAAAATCATCATGACTTTGATAAGTGGATTCTGTAATGCATTAAACACAAGCTTTTTTCCATACGGGGGGTGCTCAAATTCCAAACTACTGAAATATAGCTTCAAGGGTTTCCAAAGCGGAAGAATTCTTCTTACACACGCATGAACTGAGATCCATCTTGTTTGTCCAGGGGCAAGAATGTTTAGCCAGTCCATGTTTTTAGCCAGCCCAATTTTATGACCCTTGCCTCTTTGGGCTTGGTAAGCAGACTGTCCCAAATCAGGAAAGGAGGAGGGTTGGGATTTTCAATTTAAGATGATTTTCAAAACGACAATGAAAAGCGTCGGACCTAATTTGATCTCTCTGGTAACGACTACTGACCTTCCCCAGAGACGTTTTTTGACAGCGAATGAACCTTTTCGTCTTGCTTTTCGGAATGTCAGGACTGTTAAACCTGACACTCAACAACACTGGTAAAATGCCTTGAGAAGGATACTGCACTTTTTAGATCATCGCTCAAAGAATTTTGGTCAAAAGCACAAGAGAGGTCGTCATGAAAAGGCATCGTTGTTGCCTTATGTTCCAGCTGGCGTGGGAAGACATAAGTCTAAGTCCATGTTGCAAAACTCCAGAAACTATCCAAAAGTGCCGACTCGTTTTGCACTGTTTGCAAAATGATTATAAATCTTCCGGCATAGATCTTCAAAGGTTTTTGAAAGCTTTTTACAAGCATAAGATGCCACAAGATGGATTTGGTGGCATCTACACTTCACAAAAGTAAACTATTGGTACTTTTCGCTTATAAGTGAAGAAACAGAGTTATGGGCCCCCATCATAACACTTGCAGTGTCACTGCAGAAACCAATCCAATTTGTCAATGGAACTTCATCTTTATATAGGACCTACAGATAATTCCTCAATTTTGAGAAGAGCATTTCCGCTGTTCTGTCGGGGCATTCCTTAGCGTCAATAAAAACTACCTCTGTTTTCAAATTCTCGTTTGAAAAATAAACACAAATGGCCAAGTGTTTGGCAGTTGTAAAATCATTCGTCTTGTCAATTGTGATTGAAAAAGGGTTCTTTTTCAGAGACTCCACCAGCATGTCCTCGTAATACACTGAAAGGCCTTGGCAGACTGGGTTCATTAAAATCTGCTTACCCGATCTTGCTTTATAAGTAACATGCTTATGTGGCATATTTTTCAGAAGTGGGAATATTGTGTCAACCAGCAAAAATGTTAAATTGTTTTCAGTAAGAAATACTGCAATTTTTGCTTGTGCATCTTGTACTGGATCATTTGATGCAAACCCCAGGAGCTCAGTTATATGCTTTGAAACTGAATTTGAAGCTTTGAGGTTCTTCTTGTGTTTTTCTGACAGGGAATGTTTTCCCAAAGTTTTTTTTTCTTTTTGCATATGAAAATTTGACTGAGCATGCCAAGCACCATGTCAATTCTTCATTAAATTTCTTTGTTATTAAAGCAGAAAATTCTTTGTCGTTCTTCCACTCTCTTAAATATTTTCCTTCTCTTTCTCAATGTCAACAGATGAACCTCTTTTCAATCTTATTTCACATGCTTCATTCAGATCTGAGAAGTCTTCTTCTTAACCATCACAGATCTAAAAGAGGTATGATTAAGAAAAAGATACTAAAGGGAAAACCTATTAGATTTTAATAAGTCCACCAAGTGGAAGTTAAATTTTTACTAGGCCATTTAAGTTCAAGTTTGGCTTGGGAAAGGTTTGTCAACAGTTGCTGTTCCATTTCTTGAAAAGGGAAGTTATTCTAGTATAGTTTATCAGTTGGTGAATCCTAATGCTACAATCTAAAGCAAATGGAATCCCTCAAGGTTAAGTTCCTCCGTACTGAAACAACAAAAAGGGGGCTTTTCATTTTATGGAAACCACAAGATAAAGGAAACTATTTTTTTAATTGAAAAATTTACTGTCCAAACTTCAATGTTGAAGTAAAACTGGTAGTAACCAAAAGCTTAATTTACGCAATTATTAATCATAATTTATGTTTTAAAATGAAACTAGCCAGCCATGACAAAAAACACAAAGAAACGAATATAAAGACGACAAATGGGTCTACGGCCAGTAAATAAAAGAAAAACAAGAATCAAACGGATATTTTGCCCGTATCTCACAAGACGTCTTTAGCATGAAAAAAATAAAACTAAAAAATATTTGTAAAACTAAAGTTGACTAACCTAAAATACATAATATACAGTTACTTAGCATTTACAATTTGTAGCTGCCTTCATCCAACCACAGAAATATCACAACTTCAGTTGAATTGATTTTAGAGCATAAACTCTAACAGCATGAAATTTCAGTATACTATTCCTTAAAGTACAATTAAAAAAATAATCAAAAACTTCTGATTTAGCAGTTAAGGAACGTTTGTTTGATTTTCCGTATCATAATTGATACGTTTGAAGAAACAAAATTAATTAATTATCGTATTGGGCTATTACAAATTTTTTTCTGAAATTATAGAAATTAAACAAAAAAAGAATACGTATAACGGAGTTAGTAAAAAAAAAGACGAATGTCAAAAACTAAAGCAAAACAAAAAATAAAAAAAACTCGAAAAACTAAAGCTTTTTTCTTATTACATATATTACAAGCAGATCTTTTCTCTCTAGACACGATTCAAAGACGTCATAATAGATCCAATAAGTATATTTTACTTGCAATAAGTGTTTTTAGTCGCTATGCATATTCAGTTTCATTGCATTTAAAAGACAGGCAATGAAGTTGCTAAGACTATTGAAAGTGTTCTTGAACAAAATTCAAATAGAAAAATTCAAACAGATAGTGGAAGTGAATTTGTTAATCCACATGTAAAAAGGGTTTTATTAAAATCTAACACAGTACTCTACCATACTCACAGTCCAATAAAGGCAGAATTGGCTGAACGTTTGATAAGAGCTATTCAACTTTTAATTTCAATATATTGTACATTGAAAAGTACTACATCATTTATTCATGATTTAGATAAAACCCTGATGATTTATAATGAAGGTCTTCATCGATCCTTGTCTAATGTTAGTCCTCTTGAAGTTCATCGTAGTGACAATACACTTTACATTTTTGGGAAACAATATCCTAATGGAAAGACTGGGAAGAAAAAATTTAATATGGGGATCCTGTTCAAATCAATCGAACAAGAAATATTTTTGAAAAGGGGAATTACTTGTGGTCCACTGCTTTTTTAAAGCGTCAAAAGTCTTGGACACTAAACCTGTAACATATCGTCTTTGCGATATAAAACATGATGAGATTTCTTGGCGGATTTTATGATTTTAAATTACAAAAAGTTTGAAATATTGGGATGTATGAAATTGAAAAGGTGTTAAAGACTCGTACTCGCAAGGGTAAGCAACAGTTGCTTGTTTGCTGGCTAGGATACAACTCTGATATTGATTCCTAGACTGTCATCAAAGGTTCTGGTTCAGGTTCTTTTATTTACAAACTTAATAAAACAAGAATATGGGTATGCCCGGCTGAGAGTCTAGCTCGTATTAACAGACAACCAATAAGAAATAAAAAACAACAAAACATATTATATATCTGTATTTGTACATAATCACACTCTTTTGTAAATAAATACAAAAAAAAGAAAAATATGTGACTTACCAGGCGTCACCCCAAGCCAGCATCCAAATGGAGAAACACTAAAACAATACACCAAAAATAGTGAAGTGAAGTCGTGGGGAAACCCTACCATGAGAATGAGCCAGCAGAAATACCATAACTGATTTGAAAAAAAAATAAAAAAAATAAAATGATCAAAGAGTTAATAAAAGTTTTTAAATGCCCCAACAGCGTACCAACAGAGAGACCAATATTAAAACCCGATCCATGAATATTCCAAAGTTTGGTTTTTCAGTGCCTGAGTTAGAACCTTGATATCTCAGTGCAATTTCAGGGTTTAATATGCTTAGAAGATCCCCTCGTTCGATAATCATGCTCACGTTGTTTAAATAGATCCATAGTATAAATTGTTTTTGGTAGAATTCTAGCAAAATACTTAACACAAAACATCAGCAATGAAAAGATAATAAAAATTCCACTGGTAATATATTAAGGAAAGAATATATACTTTTAATTGGCGATTTTGATGGTAGGGATATTTGGGAGGGGATGAAAGTTTTCAGGATACGTATCGCTTTATTTTGCTGCCTTTGAAGTGGTTTCATCTTAGTTTTAAGCGTATTCAGAAAAATCAGGGGACAATAACTCAGATAAGAAGGGACTAAGGCAAAATATACCGATCTCATTGCATGAAAAGGTAGAATAAATTTCAAATGCCGCAATATTCCAACATTCCTTCCTAACTTCATCATCAATTTAGCAATATGTTCTTTCCAACTCATATGTTGATAAACTAGCACACCTAAATATCTCATAGTACATACACGCTCTAAATACGTAGATTCATCAATGGGTAGTGTACTATAAACGTTCATAATGTCCAGCGATTTTTATTTGACATTTATATCCAATATTTCTTACCCTCTCTACGACGATTTAAATAAAACGAGCAATTTCTTCATAAAACTCTCCCCTGCTATTTAATTTGAGGGAAGGTATGCAGTTGCTCTTGTTGATTGTATTCTGAAAAATACATTGTATATCCTAAGAAAGGATTGTAAATGTGATACATATGTAAGGTCTTTTGATTTTTCCGATGAGGGTGCAGTGGTAAATTTAAACTTTGACAAATATTACAGTAAAGAACGATATCTCTCCCATAGTAACTGATACGTTACATTAAAAGACGATCATTGGAATAAAAAGTTATTGTATGTATTGGACTTAGTTAGCTACTTGATCGTTTGAGGTTCGTCTCTTACTATTTCAAAGAAGAAAAAGCCTTAGGCTTTTTCCTGTTTGTAATATTTTCCTGTTTGTTATCAGGGTTAAAGCGGTATCCAGGTTGCAGTGGTAGCTAGCAGCCTAGTAAGTGACGATCACGTCCAATGCTAAGAAATGAAAAAAAACCCATAGCTCCTAAAAAAGGAGTCAAACCAAAACAAAAAGTACACCATTAGAACTGCCTTGTTCAAAACCCTTTGTATAGGAAACTTTCTGTCATTTGGCTTGAACAGCAAAGGAAATATATTGGCTTGAAAATCAAGAAAATTGACTTTAACCACGTCATTCACCACAAACGGCATATTTTTTTTGTTTCTTTTCCACTGATAAATTGGCACTGGAACATCGTAGAGAGTTGTTCAATAGCTCATTTTAAAGGAAATTAATTGGGTTAAAAATCTGTAGTAACTAAAATAAATTATTTCTAAAAGAGAATAAATTTTTCCACCAAAAACTGTATTTTTGATGTCTTTTCATGCTGCAGTCTTTTCAAAGATATTTGATTTATGTTTCCGGGTTGCAGCGGTAGCTAGCAACCTAGTAAGAGACGATCATGTCCAATGTTAAGAAATATAAGATCCCTTAGCTCCTAAAAAAGGAGTCAGATCAAAGCAAAAAATAAACCATTAGAACTGCCTTGTCCGAAACCCCTGTATAGGAAACTTTCTATTCCTTGGCTTGAGCAGCCAGGGAAATATATTGGCTTGAAAATCAAGAAAAGTGGCAGCTATTACAACATTCTGCCTAAACGGGATATTTTTTCTCTTTTCTTTTGATAGAGATAGCTTGGCACTGGAACATCGTAGAGGGTTGTTCAATAGGTCATTTTAAAGGAAATTAATTGGGTTAAAAATCTATAGTAACAAAAATAAATTATTTCTAAAAGAGAATAAATTTTTCCACCAAAAACTGCATTTTCTATGTCTTTTCACACTGCAGTCTTTCAAAAATTATAATAAAGAACGAACGCTTGCTCATAGTATCTGAAATGTTAATTAAAAGTAGTAGTTCTAGCTCTAGTGGCAGTATTATCATCGGTAAACTTTTCTAGAGAATGGTGCAATAATTGACTTACTTACATGCTTTATTCTCTGAAATTTGTCTCTTAATACTCAAACTAAGAAAAAGCCGTAGGCTTTTTCCGGTTTGTAATCCGGGTTGCAGCGGTAGCTAGCAACCTAGTAAGAGACGATCACGTCCAATGTTAAGAAATATAAAAACCCATAATTCCTAAAAAAGGAGTCAGATCAAAACAAAAAGTACACCATTAGAACCGCCTTGTCCGAAACCCCTGTATAGGAAACTTTCTGTCCCTTGGCTTGAACAGCAAGGGAAATATATTGGCTTGAAAATCAAGAAAAGTGGCAGCTACTACAACATTCTGCCTAAACGGGATATTTTTTCTTTCTTCTTTTCCACAGATGGCTTGGCACTGGAACATCGTAGAGAGTTGTTCAATGGCTCATTTTAAAAGAAATCTCTAGATCTAGCAACTTTTGCACTTAATTTTTTTTTTCATTTAATTATTTTTTACGAAAAACTTAATTTTTTATATACAATATTGACCAATGACGTCATAGTCGTTGAATGTAGTTAGTATTACATAATTATAATAAAGATACCGATTATCTACTAATAACCATATATGACGTAATAAGTGACATGACGTAATATCTAAAACCTATTGTGTACTAATAACCATATATGACTTAATGAGCGACGTGACGTAAAAATTTCTTACTAGGTTGCTAGCTACCACTTAAACCCAGATTGTGTAATAGGTTGCTAACTACCGCTGCAACCTAGATATTCTTATTTCTGCTACTATGGGCTAAGGTTCGTTCTTTCATGTAAAACTAGCAAAACATTTTTTAAGTCTGATGAAGATTTAACTAATGTGTCAAAAGTAAGGTTGCAAGTCGACGATTTTGTTTTGGCCTTATTATAACTGGTATGGTGAAATAATAATATGCATATGGCTCTTAAATCATACTTCTTTATGGTCCCATATGGTTTAGTGCCTAGGATAGTTAACTTTCACTTAACAGGCCCGGGTTCGATTCCCGATGTGGGAAAATTTTTAACTCTATAATCTTCGAACATTTGAACCTTTTATAATTTATTATGATGTATAATATAAATACTGTAATCTTAACTATAGTTATAATAAAGAACGACATCTAGCCAATGTTAACTGGAAAATAAATGGGGATTACAAACCATGGGACATATTAGACTTAGTTTTTCCGGGTTGCAGTGGTATATCCGGGTTGCAGTGGTAGCTAGAAACCTAGTAAGAGACGATCACGTCCAATGTTAAGAAATTTAAAAACCCATTTTACAGTAAAGAACGATCGCTCAAGCATAGTAACTGATATATGGTGGTTCCAGGGGTAGTTACTTGTGGTTCGTCTCTTACTATTTCAAAGAAGAAAAAGCCGTAGGCTTTTTCCTGTTTGTAATGATATAGCATAAAACTAATTCCAAGTTGTAACTGACGTCATCCTGGTTGTTATAGTAAAGAACGAACTCTTGCCCTTAGTTACCTACTATGTCTTGTCAAATTAGCTAATTAATTTCATCTAATTTTGTTTAAAAATAATTCCCACACCGGGATTCGAACCCAAGACAATTAATTGAAAGCCAACTACCCTAAACCACTAAACCATATGAGACATATATAGAAAGCTAATTAATTGTTTTATGATCTCTTATAGCATAAATTTCATCGGTTATAGCTGAAACCTATTAAAGAACAAACCACGGCACATAGTAACTATTTCCGGGTTTCAGTGGCAGCTAGCAACCTAGTAAGAGACGATCACGTCCAATGTTAAGAAATATAAAAAACCCCTAACTCCTAAAAAAGAGTCAGATCAAAGCAAGTACACTATTAGAACCGCCTTGTCCAAAACCCCTATAAAGGAAACTTACCGCTCTTTGGCTTGAATAACAAAGAAAATATATTGGCTTGAAAATCAAGAAAATTGACTTTAACCAAGTTATTCTCCACAAACGGGATATAATAAGGAACGACCTCTTGCCTATACTAAATTTTATACGCCACTTAATTATAGTATAGGTTAGTAATTCAACAGATAGCATGGCACTGGAACATCGTAGAGAGTTGTACAATGGCTCATTTTAAAGGAAATTAATGGGGTTAAAAATATAATAAAAAACGACATCTAGCAAATGTTAAGTGGAAAATAAATGGGGATTACAAACCATGGGACATATTAGACTTAGTTTTTCCGGGTTGCAGTGGTATTTCCGGGTTGCAGTGGTAGATAGAAACCTAGTAAGAGACGATCACGTCCAATGTTAAGAAATTTAAAAACCCATTTTACAGTAAAGAACGATTGCTCAAGCATAGTAACTGAAATATGGTGGTTCCAGGGGTAGTTACTTGTGGTTCTTCTCTTACTATTTCAAAGAAGAAAAAGCCGTAGGCTTTTTCCTGTTTGTAATGATATAGCATAAAACGGATTCCAAGTTGTAACTGACGTCATCCTGGCTGTTATAGTAAAGAACGAACTCTTGCCCTTAGTTACCTACTATGTCTTGTCAAATTAGCTAATTAATTTCATCTAATTTTGTTTAAAAATAATTCCCACACCGGGATTCGAACCCAAGACAATTAATTGAAAGTCAACTACCCTAAACCACTAAACCATATAAGATATATATAGAAAGCTAATTAATTGTTTTATGATCTCTTATAGCATAAATTTCATCGGTTATAGCTGAAACCTATTAAAGAACAAACCACGGCACATAGTAACTATTTCCGGGTTGCAGCGGTAGCTAGCAACCTAGTAAGAAACGATCACGTCCAATGTTAAGAAATATAAAAACCCCTAACTCCTAGAAAAAGAGTCAGATCAAAACAAAAATTACACTATTAGAACCGCCTTGTCCAAAACCCCTATAAAGGAAACTTACCGCTCTTTGGCTTGAATAACAAAGAAAATATATTGGCTTGAAAATCAACAAAATTGACTTTAACCACGTTATTCTCCACAAACGGGATATTTTTTTCTTTCCTTATAATAAAGAACGACCTCTTGCCTATACTAAATTTTATACGCCACTTAATTATAGTATAGGTTAGTAATTCAACAGATAGCATGGCACTGGAACATCGTAGAGAGTTGTTCAACGGCTCATTTTAAAGAAAATTAATGGGGTTAAAAACCTTTTAGTAATTAAAACAAATTATTTTTATTACATTAAGGAATTTTAATTATGTTCCTTAAGAAATCATCATAAGTAAAAATTTCCCATACTGAAATTGAACTAAAGCCTCCTGGGTGAGAGCTATTATATTAAAAGACGATCTTTAGGAGATCATACATAAGGGATCGATAGGGTAAATGTAACGAACTGTATGGTAAGAGCGACTCGTCTCAATAGTAACCGAAACTCTAAGGAAACGGATTTACAGTAAAGAACGATCGCTCATGCATAGTAACTGATATATGGTGGTTCCAGGGGTAGTTACTTGTGGTTCGTCTCTTACTATTTCAAAGAAGAAAAAGCCGTAGGCTTTTTCCTGTTTGTAATGATATAGCATAAAACAAATTCCAAGTTGTAACTGACGTCATCCTGGTTGTTATAGTAAAGAACGAACTCTTGCCCTTAGTTACCTACTATGTCTTGTCAAATTAGCTAATTAATTTCATTACACTAAAGAACAAACTTCCATCCCATAGTAACTAAAATAAGATTATAATTTCATGTTAAAGATTGATCAAATGATGTCATAATCGTAGGTTGTAGCTAAGTCGTCTCTTGCTATTCCAATTAAGAAAAAGTCATAAGCTTTTTCCTGTATTAATAAAGACAAAGGGAACAGTGAAGATATTAAAAGTAGAATAGCCAAGGCTCAGGGTGTTTTTTCACAGCTAAAAAAAGTTTGGAAGAATAGGAAGATAATTTTGCAAACCAAGATTAGAATATTAGAAGCTACAGTGATGACAGTGGTCAAATATGGCGCTGAAGCATGGGTGATCCGAAAAGCGGATGAAGATTTTTTAGATGTTTCCCAGAGAAATTGCTTACGGATTGTTCTGGGTATTCGGCTGACTGACCGTATTTCAAACAGTAGGCTGTACGAAAAATGTGGTTCAATACTGCTTTCTAGGGCTATAGTGAAAGTAAGGTTGAGGTGGCTAGGGCACGCTGTGCGGATTGAGGATGACAGATTACCGAAGATTGTCGTTTTCGGCCAACTGTCTAGGACTAAACGGAAATCAGATCGTCCTGGTCTGGGGCGGGAGGACTTCATAAAGAAAAACATAAAGGAAATGGAAACTTCCTGGGAGGGTGTAAAAAGGGAGGCTTTGGATAGATTAGGATAGAGGAGGAGTGTGCGTAGCTGTGTTGGCCTCAGGCGGCTTGGTGCTACAGTGAGTTGTCAGCAGTAGTAGTAGTAGTCGCAATTTTTTTAAAGTACGGAAAAACTGTAGCGTGAGGTGCAATGGGTTGGGGAGGGGGCAAACCCCTTCCTTTACGTAATTATTTCTGTTCATTTTCAGCTACAAAGCTGTTTCTTACTTTAGGATGAAAAAACTTTCTTTTTTAAAGACATAGTATTTTCTATAGTAAACAAGAAAAACATTGAAATTAACGTGAAGCTACGCAAAAATGAAAAAAGTAATTGATTACAAAAAATGCACAAAAGAAAAGCCTGTTTGCAAAAACTAAAATATAAACTCTATGCATTCAGTTTTGTTGAGCAATGTCCAGTTCTTTATGAATGGGGACTATGTAAGTTTCATTGGATATAACTGAAATCTAGTAAAGAACAGACCTAGGCAAATAGCAACTAAAAGTTAATTACAATAAAGAGCGACCTCTAATTACATTTTGTAATCATGAAATATAAAATATAGTAATATAAAATATTACTAAACCATATATGACGTAATGAGTGACTTGACGTAAAAATTAAAAAAATAAATTTTATTTTATTTTCCTTTTCAGTTCAGAATCGGTAAAGTTATAAACTGCAAAAATACTTATGGTATCTGAGCAATAGTTTTAATCTTTTAATTTAGACTAGAAAAATACCTAAAAATTTTAAAATTAGTTGAATTTTTTGTTAGGTTCTTGGTACTTGATACGTGACTTAAACATTCAGCTAACATTCAAACATTCAACCAATGCGTTTTGAAAACTTGGAACAAAGAATTAACACTTTTCGTTGTTGGCCCTCGTCTGCGCCACTGTCTGCAGGAAGAATAGCACGTGCCGGTTTTTATTATACAGGCACAGGTACTGAAGTGGAGTGTTTTTCATTCACAAGAAGAAAGTCAACCCCATCTTCACTCAAATTCACACGAAATGACCAACCATCAGGAGGTGGAACAAAACCTCTCCCAACTCCCAGCAGCATTCAACATATTTTGCTGTTAATGGTTGTACATTTGTGTCGAAAATACCTTTTTATTGAGGAGCCTGTGAAAATTTGTGTTTATCTTGGAATCACTTTTATTGGGAGCATCATATCTGACTTTGCGCCTTTTCCAAGGATGTATTTTTCAAGAAAAGATAATATTTTTAACACTTATTTTGTCAAACTTAGCTTGGCGTGGACACTGTTGTTTGTAGTGAGCTTTATATATATGACAGCAAGAGTTTATACATGCAGGAATCGGGATATGATAAAGAAACATTTACTAAGAATTGCGGTTGCAACAGGCATTTGGTATGTGTGTACAATGTTTTTTGTGAAAGTGGAAAATAATTATGGCATGTGCTCTAAGCCATTGAAAATCAATGACAAATATCAGTGTACAAGCGGTGGACATAAGTGGTACGCATTCTCAATATCTGGACATGCGTTTATTTTGATTTATTTTGCAATGCTTATTAAGGAGGAGGCAGAAGCCCTCATTGGCTGGGATAGTATCAAAGATATGATCAGAAATGAGGAGTATAATCGATCAACTGATGGTAAAGAGGATACACAGCTGCACAAGCTTAGTGATGAAGAGTTGGCCAATTTGAAGGATGATTATAGTTACTTTACTCCTTACATTCGTGGAGTTTTTATTGGAATGTCTTTATTGTCTATTTTATGGGATGTTATGCTAGTTTCTACTATTATGTATTTTCATAGTATGATTGAGAAGTTTCTGGGTGGTGTCATATCAATCCTGATGTGGTTTGTTACTTATAGGTTTTGGTATAGGAGGAAAGGGATTTCCCTGGTCTTCCTGGGGAGGGTAATGTTGGCTATATGAATCCATGCAATCCATTAGAGGCATCAAAAATGAAAAGAAAAGCTTCATTGATTTCAGATAGGAAAGATAAAGATAAAGTGCCCACTTTTGTAGGAATGCCTATATACAGCCTAAGTAATCAGGACATCCCTCATGAAGGTGGAAGTTTAGATGAAAACTCCAGTAAATCTGTTTCGTAAGTCTTATAAAACGATAAAATTAATCAGAAATGCTTTTCACTAAAACAAAGAGCCAAACTATGTGCTATGACCTGCTTTCTTACATGTTTTGTTGAGATAATCTATCCATAGGTCTTTATCTTTTTCTTCAAACAAAAGGAAAGATCTGACACACTCTCAGATAGCATCCCTGTTTTTAAAATGAGGTATACTTTGTTGCTTTTACTTAGTGAATTGAAATACATTTTAAAAGTTCCCTAATTGTGTCATCATGATGACATCCTGACCAAATAGTACCACGTTGTTTCACGTAAAAATGGCTTGAACAGCAAGGGAAATATATTGGCTTGAAAATCAAGAAAATTGACTTTAACCACGTTATTCTCCCCAAACGGGATATTTTTTTCTCTTTTCTTTTTTTTTGTATCACGAGATAGCTTGGCACTGGAACATCGTAGAGGGTTGTTCAATAGCTCATTTTAAAGGAAATTAATTGGGTTAAAAACCTTTTGTAACTAAAATAAATTATTTATAAAAGAGAATAAATTTTTCCACCAAAAACTGCATTTTCGATGTCTTTTCACACTGCAGTCTTTCAAACATAATCGTATACCAGCGGTAAGATTTGAACCCACGCCTCCGAAGAGACTGGTGGCTAATTACATTAAAAGACGATCATTGGAATAAAAACTTATTGCATACATTGGACTTAGTCAGCTACTTGATCGTTTGACGTTCGTCTCTTACTATTTCAAAGAAGAAAAAGCTGCAGGCTTTTTCCTGTTTGTAATATAATATCCGGATTGCAGCGATAGCTAGCAACCTAGTAAGAGACGATCACGTCCAATGTTAAGAAATATAATCCGGGTTGCAGCGGTAGCTAGCAACCTAGTAAGAGAAGATCACGTCCAATGTTAAGAAATATAAAAACCCATAGTTCCTAACAAAGGAGTCAGATCAAAACAAAAAGTACACCATTAGAACCGCCTTGTCCGAAACCCCTGTATAAGTCGAGAAGTAAAAATTGAGAAAGCCAAACAAAAGAGCAAGGAACAGTATGATAATGATAAAGATTATCGAAACGAACATAAGAAAAAAATTGCTACTAGAATAATGGGTAGATACTAGGGTGACAAAAGCTATAATGAAAAAATTAAATTCTCTGCGAGGTTGTACCGAAGAACGCATAAGGACAAAGGGAAAAATTAAATTCAGAAATACAAGAAGATGGCAAAATGCAGGCTGATGTACGTAAATTGAAAAACATTTTACGCATGTTTTACCAGGATCACGAAAAGTATTCAAAATTAAAGATTAAAATTCTCTTTGAAAGAGTGGCTGCTGTTGAAAAGTCGGCTTGAAATGCTTTGGCAAAGCTTCATAGAAATATCCAAAAGAAATGTTGTCAGTTTAATGAAAAGCTTCCAAGGTATGGATTGGCAACTGCGGAACAGTTTTAAACAGTTCTTTTAGTTCTATTGAATATTTGGCAAAAAATCCTCTGTCTTGTAGAACAAACTGTCCTGAAAAGTACCAGACAACTATTGAAAAATGCTCTGAAACTAGATCTGACAAGGAAATTTTACATAAAGGACCGATATAGCTCATCATAATCCGGGTTGCAGCGGTAGCTAGCAACCTAGTAAGAGACGATCACGTCCAATGTTAAGAAATATAAAAACCCCTAACTCCTAAAAAAAGAGTCAGATCAAAACAAAAAGTACACCATTAGAACCGCTTTGTCCGAAATTACGGTAAAGACTGATCTGTAGCACGTAGTAACTGAAGATCCGGGTTTCACCGTATTATAATAGAAAAGAGGAACTCTCACTTATATCCGGGTTGCAGCGGTAGCTAGAAACCTAATAAGAGACGATCACGTCCAATGTTAAGAAATATAAAAACCTATAGCTCCTAAAAAAAAGGGTTGCAGCAGTAGCTAGCAACCTAGTAAGAGATGATCACGTCCAATGTTAAGAAATATAAAAACCCATAGCTCCTAAAAAGGGAGTCAGATCAAAGCAAAAAGTACACCATTAGCACCGCTTTGTCTGAAACCCCTGTATAGTTACATTAAAAGATTATCATTGGAATAACAAACAATTGCATACATTGGAATTAGTTAGCTACTTGATGGTTTGAGGTTCGTCTCTTACTATTTCAAAGAAGAAAAAGCTGTAGACTTTTTCCTGTTTGTAATCAGTTTATTATCTGGGTTGTTATAATAATCTTAATAAGCATGAGATATTTTAATAAATAATCATAAGGATGATGATGCAACACACTTGTCTTTTAACAAGTTTAAATATCCGGGTTGCAGCGGTAGCTAGCAACCTAGTAAGAGACGATCACGTCCAATGTTAAGAAATATAAAAACCCATAGTTCCTAACAAAGGAGTCAGATCAAAACAAAAAGTACACCATTAGAACCGCCTTGTTCGAAACCCCTGTATAGTAAACTTTCTGTCCCTTGGTTTGAATAGCAAGGGAAATATATTGGCTTGAAAATCAAGAAAAGTGGCAGCTACTACAACATTCTGCCTAAACGGGATATTTTTTCTCTCTTTTATTTGTTTCCAGGGATAGCTTGGCACTGGAACATCGTAGAGAGTTGTTCAATAGCTCATTTTAAAGGAAATTAATTGGGTTAAAAATCTATTGTAACTAAAATAAATTAATTCTAAAAGAGAATAAATTTTTCCACCAAAAACTGCATTTTTGATGTCTTTTCACACTGCAGTCTTTCAAACATAATACTAGCAGTAAGATTTGAACCCACGCCTCCGAAGAGACTGGTGGCTAACACCAGTGCCTTGGACCACTCGGCCAAGCTGCCTCTCATAAATAATATATATGTGAATTTGGGTTGCATTAGTAGCTAGCATCGTAGTAAGAGACGATCAGTCCAATGCTAAGAAATATAATAAAACTCCTAAAAATAGAGTCAAATCAAAACAAAAGTACATCATTAGAACTACCTTGTCTGAAACCCTACTAGATAAATAATGAATGTCATCATAGTTTTATATTAGAGCTATGAGGTGAATAGAAATACATTAAAAGGCGAGGTCAAAATATAAGCTTTCAATTTGGGAGGTTCAAGGAGGAGTCTTTGAAAGTCTTATGACCTCAGGGTACTAGATGTTGCAACGTTCTTACGTATCTACAGTGGTTTAAAAAATTTGATCACCTCACAAATGATTACCAAAAATAAGCACAAATATAACAAATGTAACATTTGGAATATTATAACAGTTTTCAAAGCTTTGAAGAAAAGCAAAAAAGGCTAAATACCCCTAACTACGCTTGAAAGCTATTTTAAAGAGAAACTCTTTGGAGATTTCCATGGAAATGACCATAGCAGAGGCTTTGAGCCTGGGTGGGAATCTAAGAGGAGTCTTTGTGTATTTTGACCACAGGTGACTTATTGTTGCGACTTCCTTAAATTTGGTTTACAATAAAGAACGATAACTGGAACGTAAATAGGAAATTATATAATCCGGGTTTCAGTGTTTACAGTAAAGAACGATCTCTCTCCCTGGTGTTCTCAATTATGTGATAAGACGAAATTCCAAAATCAGCAACACCATAAAGCAGGGTAATAATAGTACAATAAAGAACGACACCTAGCCCATGTTAACTGAAACATAAATAGGGTTTATGTTTTTTCCATCAGTATCATGGCTGTAGAGATGGCTGAAACCTAGTTACATTAAAAGACGATCATTGGAATAACAAACAATTGCATATTTTGGAATTAGCTAGCTACTTGAATGTTTGAGACTCGTCTCATACTATTTCAAAGAAGAAAAAGCCGTAGGCTTTTTCCTGTGTGTAGTCAGTTTATTATCATAGGCAGCGCGCTAGCACTGCCTGAGTAAACAACGATGTGGGCACAATATGTTTTTTTTTCTTCTTCAGTCGTCCGGGTTGCAGTGGTAGCTAGCAACCTAGTAAGAGACGATCACGTCCAATGTTAAGAAATATAAAAACTCATAGCTTCTAAGAAATTACAGTAAAGCACGAACTATAACCTATAGTAATTGAACTACAAAGCAAACCATTAGAATATGCCATTATTAGACTATAACCATTAGACTTCATAATATAAAGAATGAGTCTAGTTAATTATCGTCTCTTAAAGGTTGCTAGCTACCACTGCAACCCGGATATAGTTTTTCTAAAGACTGACTAATCCAGGTTGCAGCGGTAGCTAGCAACCTAGTAAGAGACGATCACCTCCAATGTTAAGAAATATAAAACCCCCCAACTCCTAAAAAAAGAGTCAGATCAAAACAAAAAGTACACCATTAGAACCGCCTTGTCCGAATCCTCTATAAAGGAAACTTACCGCCCTTTGGCTTGAATAACAAAGAAAATATATTGGCTTGAAAATCAAGAAAATTGACTTTTACCACGTTATTCTCCACAAACGGGATATTTTTTTCTTTCCGCTTTTTTTTCCTGCTCAGCTAGCTGGGCACTGGAAAATCATAGAGAGCTGTATAATAGCTCATTTTAAGGGAAATTGCAACATCTAGTCACTTTTGTAATTAAAAATAAAATACTTTTTAAAGTAGAATCAATTTTGTCAAAAAAATTGCATTTTTGATGTATTTTCATACTGCAGTCTTTTCAAAGATATTTGAATTTTGAAGCAATCAAACAGTTCAGGGTAATGAGCTCTATAGTAATAATAGCTACTTGTCTCAATAGTAACCGAAACTCCTGGAACCAAAATTTTCTTTTTTGGCCTAATCCCTAAAATTATTATGTAAACTGCAAAAATATTTATGTTGCCTAATCAGTAATAGTAAATTCTTAATTTAAACAACATAAATACATAAAAATTTTATAATTAGTTTTACTTTTTGTCTCCTGGAAGAAAATTTTTTTTCATCTCAGTTCAAAGTTATTATTGTATCCTGGAACCAAACTTTTTTTGGTTTGTAACCCGTAAGCCATATTATTGTCTTATAATTGCAATTATTTTAGTTTTCAGTCCAGAATCGCTAAACTTATTATGTAAACTGCAAAAATATTTATGGTGTCTAACCAATAATACTAATTTTGTAATTCAAACAAGATAAATCCCTGAAAATTTAAAAATTAGTTTTTTTTTTTATGCTAGGTTTTAGATATTCGACACTGGGTATTGTGTACTTAATAATTTTAAACCTTGAAAAAATATGGTCTCACGCGAGTGGAAAAAAAGAAAGAATAACCAAAAACAATATAAAAATAGAGCAATCAAAATTTCAACTAATAAAAAACTTTACTACACAAAAAAAAAGCTAACATCCTGAAATATCAAAAAAGTTTATTTAAAAGAGATAAAAATGCCACCGAACGCAATAAAGCTCGAGCATGCGTAAGGATTGCTACTAAGATGTCTTGTGATCCAGGATTTAAGAAAATGAAATATGACAGAGCAAAACAGAGGTATCTTACGGATCAGGGGTATCAAGAAGGGAAAATTGAGTTAGCGAAACAAAAGAGCAAGGAACGGTATGATAACGATATAGATTACCGAAACAAACATAAGAAAAAAGTTGCTACCAGAATAATGGGTAGATACTGGGGTGACAAAAGCTATAATGAAAAAATTAAATTCTCTGCGAGGTTGTACCGAAGGACGCATAAGGACAAAGGGAAAAATTACATTCAGAAATACAAGAAGATGGCAAAAATGCAGGCTGATCTTTGTAAATTGAGAAACATTTTACGCATGTTTTATCGGGATCACGAAAAGTATTCAAAATTACAGATTAAAATTCTCTTTGAAAGAGCGGATGCTGTTGAAAAGTCGGCTAGAAATGCTTTGGCAAAGCTTCATAGCAATATCCAAAAGAAATGTTGTCAGTTTAACGAAAAGCTTCCAAGGTATGGATTGGCAACTGCGGAACAGTTTATCAATTCAATGGAAAATGTTCGACAACACAGTGAATATACGGAGGCGTCCTTCTTAGAAAATTCGTATATTAATTTTGGAAGGAGCAATTGCAGTTTATGTAGCAGCAATAAAAATATATATACAAGCATACCTATCAACAGCGAAGGAAAAGCAATGTTTTTCAATTATGGCGAAAACGAGCCTGTTAGGGTTATTAGTAAATGTGTTTGTAAGACTAATGATTTAGAACAAATTCCTGGAACACCGACTCAAGAAAAAAGCATTTCTAACTGTGTTTTAAACAGTTCTTTTAGTTCTACTGAATATTTGGCAAAAAATTCTCTGTGTAGTAGAACAAACTGTCCTGAAAAGTACGAGACAACTATTAAAAAATGCTCTAGAACTAGATCTGACAAGGAAATTATGATGGCTGAAGTCACCTATAACAATCTGAGTAAACATTCAAAACCAAAAATTGGGCAGCAGGTTACTTGGCAATGTCACCCTGATATCTGCAAGCTATATCCGACGGATATTGAATTATGTCAAATTCTTTTTGATATCATTGAAAATAATATATCATTAAAATTTTAAAATGACAAAGTGGTTAATTTCTACCTTGGCGGCTTGGATTATTGTGAAATCAATTACAGGGACACAAGAAAGCATGGGCATTCGTTATATTGTAGCCCAAATGAGGGATGTCAGAGCTATTTGCGTTGTCTAAGGGCACTAGCTCCACATTTTCCTGTCTTGAACTGTTTCATTAATAGCGTATATAAGGCAGTATCAAAATGTAAGATTATACAACATATTAATCTACTAAAAGTCGAGGGCTCGTACAAGGAACTAAGTCATTATATAGAAGAAGTGTCAAGTAGACTCTGTCGTAATAATAGTCAAGACTTCATTTACTTACAATAAAGAACAACACCTAGCCCATGTTAAATGTAACATAGATAGGAATTATGTAATTTCCATCAGTATCATGGCTGCAGAGATGGTTGAAACCTAGTAAAGAGCAATACGGGTTGCAGTGGTAGCTAGCAACCTAGTAAGAGACGATCACGTCCCGTAGTAAAAACTAAAGTAACCCAGTACTCCAGAAAAAAGATTCAGATCAAAACAAGAATTATAACAGGCTATACTAACTGAAAAATTTAATATAAATATTGTAACAAAAGTAACTTTGAAAAGTTGCTTCTTGGTGGTGTAGTACCATTTCTGACTGATTTTGCTACCTGATTTCCTGTGGTTCATTCATATTTTCTTCATTATTTTAGCTAGGAGGTAGCTAAACTGAGTTTATTTTTTTAAACTTTTAATTTGCATAAAGGATCGATACTGTAAGTAGGAATTTTATAAGTAGTATCACTGTTTAAATGATGAATTACAAACTAAAAGAAATTGACCCCAGATGGCCTTGAATTTTATAATGTGTCTTCTTTACTAAATTCCCTGCAAGCTGTTTTACAAGGGATTATCGGCTAAACAAGGCCGTGGACACTTACGACTTGGTTTCTAGCTGAAACCTAGTAAAGAACGAACCACGGCAAATAGTAACTAAAAGTTACATACATAAACACACAATTATTGCTTGTTTATAAAGATAGTATATATAACTGTCAATCTAAATTCATTCGTGTTTTTTTCTGTTTTTTGTAATCTTGGTTATGATGATATTTTCTTTTCGATATTATGAGAAATAGAAACATTCTGCTCGAAATAAAACTTGTTTTCAGTAGAGTCCAAATTATGTCGGCTGGTCTTTAGATGCTCTGTGGGCTTCAGCCCTACTCATCTTAGTTTCGTGAGCTAAATTTGACTTGCACTTAGTTAATTGAACTAAAGAAGGCAAAATACCTATGAAAATTTTCATTGTGTCCATTAAAACTGAAAATTCAAAACTGCTAATGGGAAACATATGCTTTATAGAATCAATGTATAGCTTTATTCCATTCTAGTTTGTTCTTACAAGTTTTATTGATACGTAATTTCTGACTTGAAATACTGCTACTACTTCTAAAAACTCGTTGGAGCACCATGCCGGCTGTAACCAATCCAGCTACGAACGCCCCTGTTCTATCCTAACTTATTCAATGCTTCTTTCTTTATATCCTACCAGAAAGTCCCAATTTTTCTTTAACCTTCCTTTATGACCTCCTCCCGCCCTGTTTTGGAACGACCTGCTTTTAGTTTGGCTCTAAATGGGCCAAATGATAATCTACAAGTGTAAAAGAAGCTTCGGGAAAGAAATTAAATTAACTTCTATATAATTTTAAATTCGTTCTGCTCCTCATTCTTGATCGCATCTTCAAATTCCCTTATAGCCGAGTCAACAAGGTTTTCTTCATTGGCAATTGGACCTGTTACGAGTTATCCTTTAGATCGTGGAGCTACAAAAGTTACTTTTAGGTGGTATGCGTGAGCTTGGACCTGTTACAAGTACTTGGACCTGTACTTGGACCTGCTACGAGGAGGAGGAGGTCCTGGTACTACAAAAGGATCCTTAAGCTTCGTCAAAACTCTTTTTATTTTTCCCTGTTCTTTCTGCTTCAAAAAACTTGGCTTCACTAGTCCTCCTGAAAAAATCCTTGAATCTTTTACTCTTTCGGCAAGTTCTCTTATTAAATTACTATGGGGTGTGAAATTATTCGTAGGGCCTTGTTTTCGTTTATTTACACAGATTTCAAACCCCATAAAGTAGGCCAATAAACAAAATAGTAAAATTACAGTAATAAGAAATACACAAGACAAAACAAACATGTTTGACAAAGTCATGACGAGTTAAAGTCACGTGTCGAGTAGCAAGAACCTAACAAAAAACAAAACTAATTTTAAAATTTTGAAGTATTTTTCCATTATAAAATAAAAAATTAAAATTATTGCTCGGACACCCTAAATATTTTTGCAGTTTACATAATGAACTAAAAACTAAAATAAAAAATTGAATTTATTTTCTACCAGAATATAGCACAAACGACACGCACTTTAGAAGTTAAGCCAAAAAAAATTTGGTTCCAGGAAACAATTATAACTTTTAACTAATAGAGATGTAACAATTTCGTTGATTAATTGAACAAAAAACAAAACTAATTATAAAATTTGCAGGTATTTTTCTGGATTGAATTACAAAATTAATATTATTTCCCAGACATTATAAATATTTTTGCAGTTTACATAATAACCCTATAAATTCTGAACCGAAAAATGAAATGAAATAAATATTTTAATTTCTTTTTTACGGAAACATAGCACAAAAGATGCACACTTTAGAAGTTGATTATAGTAAAGAACGACATCTAACCCATGTTAATTGATCCGGGTTGCTGTTACATTAAAGGACGATCATTGAAATAACAAACCATTGCATACATTGGACTTAGTAAACTACTTGATTGTTTGAGGTTCGTCTCTTACTATTTCAAAAAAGAAAAAGCAGTAGGCTTTTTCCTGTTTCTAATCAGGTTTGATTATATAATTAAATAAATCAGGGTTGCAGCGGTAGCTAGCAACCTAATAAGAGACGATCACGTCCAATGTTAAGAAATATAAAAACCCTTAACTCCTAAAAAAAAGAGTCAGATCAAAACAAAAGGAACACCATTAGAACCGCCTTGTCCCAAACCTCTGTATAGGAAACTTTCTGTCCCTTGGCTTGAACAGCAAGGGAAATATATTGGCTTGAAAATCAAGAAAAGTGGCAGCTACTACAACATTCTGCCTAAACGGCATATGTTTTTTTTCTTCTTTCCCACATATAGCTTGGCACTGGAACATCGTAGAAAGTTGTTCAATGGCTCATTTTAATGGAAATTAATTGGGTTAAAAATCTTTTGTAACTAAAATAAATTATTTTCAAGAGAGAATAAATTTTTCAATTAAAAACTGCATTTTTGAAATTTAAACTTTTTTAAAATTTTCTTTTTACGAAAAACTTAATTTTTTAGATACAATATTGATCAATGACGTCATAGTCGTTGGATGTAGTTAGTACATAAAGGCCCAATCATCGAATTTAAGCTGATACTAAGTAAAGGACAATTATGCCTCCATATATTCACAGTGATGTATAAGATTTCCCATTACATCTGTAAACTGTTCCACAGTTGCCGGTCCATACCTAGGAAGCTTTTCACTAAGCATGCAACATTTATTTCGGATATTACTATGAAGTTTTGCGAAAGCATCTCTAGCTGACTTTTCAACAAAATCCATTCTTTCAGAGATAATTTAAATCTTTAATTTTGAATATTTTTCGTAATCCCGGTAAAACATTCGTAAAATTTTTCTCAATTTACAAAAATCAGCCTGTGCGTTCTTTGCAGCTTGTGTGAACTGCAAATATATATATGGTATCCAAGCAATAGTTTGAATATTTCAATTCAAGCTAGAAAAATATCTTAAAATGTTAAAATTAGTTTTATTTTTGGTTAGGTTCTAACTACCCAATGTGGGATTTACTATGTATTTTCAGACCAAAAAATTCAATTTTATAATATATTTTATTTTTCAGTTTAGAATCGCTAAAGTTATTATGTAAACTGCAAAAATATTTATGATATCTGAGCAATAATTTTAATCTTTTCATTATAAATAACAAAATACCTGAAAATTTAAAAATTAGTTTTATTTTTTGTTAGGTTATGGGTACTCGATACGAGTCTTAAGAAGTGTTAATTAGATAAGAATATTATTTCTTGTTTTGTAATCCGGGTTGCAGCGGTAGCTAGCAACCTAGTAAGAGACGATCACGTTCAATGTTAAGACATATAAAAACCCCTAACTCCTAAAAAAAGAGTCAGATCAAAACAAAAAGCACACCATTAGAACCGCCTTGTCCGAAACCCTTATAAAGGAAACTTACCGCCTTTTGGCTTGAATAACAAAGAAAATATATTGGCTTGAAAATCAATAAAATTGACTTCAACCACGTTATTCTCCACAAACGAGATATTTTTTTCTTTCTTTCTTCTTTTCCACAGATAGCTTGTCACTGGAACATCGTAGAGAGTTGTTCAATGGCTCATTTTAAAGGAAAACACTAGATCTAGTGCAGTTTGTACTTAATTTTTTTTTAATTAATTTTTTTTACGAAAAGCTTAATTTTGTATATACAATATTGATCAATGACTTCATAGTCATTTGATGCATTTAGTATTACATAAAGGCTCGATCATCGAATTTAAGCTGAAACTAAGTAAAGGACAATTACGCCTCCATATATTTACAGTGATGTATGAGATTTACCATTACATCTGTAAACTGTTTCACAGTTGCCAGTCCATACCTTGGAAGCTTTTCACTAAACATGCAACATTTCTTTTGGATATTACTATGAAGTTTTGCGAGAGCATCTCTAGCTGACTTTTCAAAAAAATCTATTCTTTCAGAGATAATTTTAATCTTTAATTTTGAATATTTTTCGTAATCCCGGTAAAACATTCGTAAAATTTTTCTCAATTTACAAAGATCAGTCTGTGAGTTCTTTGCAGCTTGTGTAAACTCCAAAAATATCCATGGTATCCGAGCAATAGTTTGAATATTTCAATACAAGCTAGAAAAATACCTTAAAATGTTAAAATTAGTTTTATTTTTGGCTAGGTTCTAACTACCCGATGTGGGATTTACTATGCATTTTTCAGACCGAAAAATTCAATTTTTTATATATTTTATTTTTCAGTTTAGAATCGCTAAAGATATTATGTAAACTGCAAAAATATTTATGATATCTGAGCAATAATTTTAATCTTTTCATTCAAATTAACAAAATACCTGAAAATTTAAAAATTAGTTTTATTTTTTGTTAGGTTATGTTACAGTAAGGAACAAACTTCCAGCCCATAGTAACTAAAAAAAGACTATAATTTCAGGTTAAAGATTGATCAATGATGATCAATTCAGAATCTCTAAAGTTATTATGTAAACTGCAAAAATATTTATTATGTCCAACCAATAATACTAATTTTTTAATTCATAATAATGAAAAGAAGGAATTACGGCAGAAACCTTTATGTTGGTATAAGTAAACAACAGTTACAGTAAAGATCCGGGTTGCAGCGGTAGCTAGCAACCTAGTAAGAGACGATCATGTCCAATGTTAAGAAATATAAAAACCCATAGTTCCTAAAAAAGGATTCAGATCAAAACAAATTATCCGGGTTGCAGCGGTAGCTAGCAACCTAGTAAGAGACGATCACGTCCAATGTTAATAAATATAAAAACCCATAGTTCCTAACAAAGGAGTCAGATCAAAACAAAAAGTACACCATTAGAACCGCCTTGTCCGAAACCCCTGTATAGGAAACTTTCTGTCCCTTGGCTTGAACAGCAAGGGAAATATATTGGCTTGAAAATCAAGAAAATTGACTTTAACCACGTTATTCTCCCCAAACGGGATATTTTTTTCTTTTTTTTCTTTTCCACAGATAGCTTGGCACTGGAACATCGTAGAGGGTTGTTCAATAGCTCATTTTAAAGGAAATTAATTGGGTTAAAAATCTATAGTAACTAAAATAAATTATTTCTAAAAGAGAATAAATTTTTCCACCAAAAACTGCATTTTGATGTCTTTTCACACTGCAGTCTTTCAAACATAATCGTATACCAGTTATTATAATAAAGATCGAACTCTTCCCTATACTAACTTGCATACGCAACTTCACTATAGTTAAGATTACAGTATTTATATTATGCATCATTATAAATTATAAAAGGTTCAAATGTGCGAAGATTATAGAGTTAAAAATTTTCCCACCCCGGGAATCGAACCCGAGCCTGTTAAGTGAAAGTTAACTATCCTAGCCACTAGACCATATTGAGCCATAAAGAAGTATGATTTAAGAGCCATATGCGTATTAATATTTCACCATACCAATTATAATAAGGCCAAAACGAAATCGTCGACTTGCAACCTTACTTTTGACACATTAGTTAAATCTTCATCAGGCTTAAAAAATGTTTTGCTAGTTTTACATGAAAGAACGAACCTTAGTCCATATACAATAAAGAACGACACCTTGCCCATGTTAACTAAAACATAAATAGGGATTATGTAATTTCCAATAGTATCATGGCTGTAGAGATGGCTGAAACCTAGTTACAATAAAAAACGATCATTGGAATAACAAAAATTTAATACCTTTGGATTTAGCTAGCTACTTGATTATTTGAGACTCGTCTCTTACTATTTAAAAGAAGAAAAAGCCGTAGGCTTTTTCCTGTGTGTAATCAGTTTATTATCATAGGCAGCGCGCTAGCACTGCCTGAGTAAAGAACGATGTGGGCACAATGTGTTTTTTTTCCGGGTTGCAGCGATAGCTAGCAACCTAGTAAGAGACGATCACGTCCAATGTTAAGAAATATAAAAACCCATAGTTCCTAACAAAGGAGTCAGATCAAAACAAAAAGTACACCATTAGAACCGCCTTGTCCGAAACCCCTGTATAGGAAACTTTCTGTCCCTTGGCTTGAACAGCAAGGGAAATATATTGGCTTGAAAATCAAGCAAATTGACTTTAACCACGTTATTCTCCCCAAACGGGATATTTTTTTCTCTTTTCTTTTTTTCTTTTCCACAGATAGCTTGGCTCTGGAACATCGTAGAGGGTTGTTCAATAGCTCATTTTAAAGGAAATTAATTGGGTTAAAAATCTATAGTAATTATAATAAAGAACGAACCCTCGCTTATACTAACTCAAATCTTTAATATATTCTGAGTTGCAATGGTAGTCACATTAAAAGACAAACGTTGGAAGAACAAACTATTGCATACATTGGACTTAGTTACTGCCTGATTCTTTAAGAGTCGTCTCTTACTACTCCAGAGAAGAAAAAGCCGTAGGCTTTTTCCTGTTTGTAATCAGGGTTTAAATAATCTGATTTGTCAATCCGGGTTGCAGTGGTATACATAAAGGATCGATACTATAAATAGGATTTATTGATAGTTACCGTAAGGAACGAACTTCAGCCTAATGTAACTAAGATAAGACAAACAATTAATTTGTATACCTTTTCTGTTTTTTTCTGGTTTGAATTAAAAAATGGAAATTATTGTTCAGACACCATAAATATTTTTGCACTTTGCAGTTAAATAAAATTATTTTATTTAAAATTTTCAGGAATTATTCTTAGTTTCAGTTGACAAACAAGATTTTTTTTTCAAGGAACCGATCAGCTAACTAAGTCCAATATAAGCAATGGTATGTTCTTCGTATTTACGGTGATTTTAAATATATAAGTTTCATTAAGTTTAATGTTACCTATCAAAAGTTACGAATTTGAGAAAATTTTCTCAAATTTCAAAGAAGGAGAAAACACCCCATAAAAGTCATAGAATCTTAACGAAAATATCATTATCAGATTCAGAGTATAAATTACATAAAGGATCGACACATTTATATAATAAAGGACGATTAGTAATTCCACAGATAGCTTGGCACTGGAACATCGTAGAGAGTTGGTGTTCAATGGAAAATTTTAAACATATTTCATATTAAAGATTGATCAATGATTATATAAAGGACCGATATAGTTCATCATAAATATTATTTGTAAATTATTACAATAAAATACGATCATTGGAATTATATAATATACTAAATGTTATAGGCCACTTAACTAGAGTGTAGGCTAGTCCGGGTTGCAGCAGTAGCTAGCAACCTATTAAGAGACGATCACCTCCAATGTTAAGAAATATAAAACCCCCCAATTCCTAAAAAAAGAGTCAGGTCAAAACAAAAGTACACCATTAAAACCGCCTTGTCCCAAACCTCTATAAAGGAAACTTTCTGTCCCTTGGCTTGAGGAGCATGGGAAATATATTGGCTTCAAAGTCAAGAAAAGAGGCAGCTACTACAACATTCTGCCTAAACGGGATAATTTTTTTTCTTTTTTCTTCTTTTCCACGGAAAGCTTGGCACTGGAACATCATAGAGAGTTGTTCAATGGATCATTTTAAAGGAAATTAACTGGGTTAAAATTCTTTTGTAACTAAAATAAATTATTTCCAAGAGAGAATAAATTTTTCAATTAAAAACTGCATTTTTGATGTCTTTTCATACTGCAGTCTTTTCAAAAATATTTGATTTTTGTACATAAATCATAATCGTATACCAGCGGTAAGATTTGAACCCACGCCTACGAAGAGACTGGTGGCTAACATCAGCGCCTTGGACCACTCGGCCAATCTGCCTCTCATAACTATATATGTGAATTTGGGTTGCAGCAGTAGCTAGCAACCTAGTAGGAGACGATCAGTCCAATGCTAAGAAATATAAAAAACCCAAAACTCCTAAAAATAGAGTCAGATCAAAACAAAAGTACATCATTAGAACTACCTTATCTGAAACCCTACTACATAAATAATGAATTTCGTCATAGTTTTATATTAGAGCTATGAAGCGAAGAGAAAAACACGACATTATTTTGTGGTTTGTGAAGACGTCATGAAATAATATCATTACGCCATTCTAATGGTGGGTTTTAATAAAATGAGGGGGGTTTTAATAACATGAAGGGTCTTCTAATGGGGAGGATTTTAAAATAATTTGTTCTTATGTCTTCTTTTGATGTTTCCTAATACGGGGATCCCAATTAATTAATTTAATGGGAAATTTAGTTAAACTCTTGGCTGACGGTTCGCGTGTGGCATACCTGAGTTGAGGCGGCATTTCTAGAGTAGGGAGCTAATATCAACGGTTCAATTTGGGAGCTTATACTAACGGTCACACTAATTTGAAATCAGGTTGAAGGGTTCCAATTTCCCTTAGGAGTAAGTGGAGCCATAATGACTAGTTATTTGTAGAAATATTAACATAGACAGAATAGAGTATGAAAGTAATGTGTTTATTATTGCTCACGTAATTGTCGCAGAGCTTTGGTTATATTGAAACATTTGCAATACAAGGCACTAATACGAAATTGTCATCTGGGGCAATGCAACACAATAGTTAATGCACTGATGAAAAGTCTTCTCAAAAGTTTATTATAACACAGATAAGAAATTCATAGTAGTCTCTCTGGTCTGAAAACTGAAAAAGGACTCCAAAAGACTCCCCAAAGACTGGTCAAAAGACTGGTCTCAGACTGATAAAAGACTGGTGTAAGACTGCTCTAAGACTGGTGTAAGACTGCTCTAAGACTGGTGTAAGACTGCTCTAAGACTGGTGTAAGACTGCTCTAAGACTGGTGTAAAACTCATCTAAGACTCCTCTAAGACTGACTCAAAATCGCTAAGTCCTAACTATCTACTCTCTCCAATTTCGCCAGAGGTTACGTTCGGGCGTTCATTAAAAGTATATTTCACAGTTCCTATTGGTTGTACTATTTGCCCTACATCACTATTGGACAGTGTTGTACCAATCAGCTATTTGATTTTAAATAACTTTTGATACAATTTATTACTCTCTAAGACTTCACTTTAGAATTTTTCTGACCTGAACAAAGTTTTTACCCTATAATTAAAGCAAGCTACATAGTCTTACATTGTATCTCAAGAAAATGTTTTTAAAGCTTTACCTTGTAGTTACAGCGGAATATTTAGTTTTACTTTTGTATCTCGAGAAAATGTTTTTAAGGTTCATACCTTGTAATTATAGCGGAACACATAGTTTTATTTCTTATCTGAAGAGACCATCTGTCGATCGTTTGGAATTTCCATCTCAAGATTTAGATCACATGGTTGGTTGCATGTGAAGTGAAATTGGTTATTCTTTATATTTATTGCTGTTAACTTCTTTTGTGGGAACGATTTTTTCATAGTAACAGTTGTAACACAAGGTTTCACTACTTTTTTAAATTTGGCAATTAATTCTTACTTAAATTGTTTGTGTTTATATTCTGGGCATTTTTACTTGGAAAATCTCGGGGTATTGGAAATTGATTCCATTACATATCATCCTTCCCATTCTTAACGATGTCCTCATCGTTGTGTCACCCTGCTCTTTCTATTCTTTCAAATTTTGATCTCGCTTTCCCCCTTTTTCTTTTTTTACTTGGTATTTGTTACTTGAATTAACTTAGCCTTGGTAAGATATATATATTATATATATATATATATATATATATATATATATATATATATATATATATATATATATATATATATATATATATATATATATTTTCTTTTCTTGTTCCCGATGGCTTTATAAAACTACGTGTATTAAAACATCACTTTATAGTCCTCCACCTATACACTCTATTTGACGAAAGGGTCAAAGAGTTTCTATTGACTAACACATTTGACTATATAATTATGTAATAATTATTATTCCTCCACCTAACACTAAGATTACCTTCACCTGATACGTTTATCTTATCACTGAAAATGGTACATATTTGCCTTTTCTAAAACTTGACTATACTTCCACCTGACGCTATAATGACACGATTATATATTTATTCTTTCACCTGATATTCTAATACTTCTACCTGGTTTCAAATAATCAAGTTTTGCTTTTGTACTTACAAAAGAAGAACTTAATGACTTAACGTGGTAAATAAAAGAACTTTGTTATTTAAAGTGGTACATACTCGCTACTTCTAATGCTAATTTATGCTTCCACCTGACGCTCTATTGGTACAATAAGTATTTGACTTCAAAAGCACCTAAGTACATCTAAATTTTTAACACACTGAAATTGAAATAATTTGCAAGAAAAAGTTTGACATGTTAATAGGTTTTCAGTTTAATGTTTCATTGCAACACTGAGCTTATGTAATTTACACTTATTTTCATTTGTTTTGTGAAAAGTTTCTCTATGTTCACTAAAGTTAAAAGTTATATACATAAGATTTCACACTTACTTCATCATTCTATGTGTCTATAATACTCACATAAGTTGTCACTCTTACTTTAGGCTTCCATTCAGTTAATCACTGTGTTGGCTAATTGTTTATGGTTTGTCTTCTTGGCGTTTCGCTTTTTGGCACTTGTTCGTTGGGATATGTGTTTATGTTTTTCAAAAGTAAGACTACACGCATGAAATTGGTCGTACGTGGTTTGTCACGTCGTATATGGGGGGTTGATGTTGTAGATTCGTTGAAATGTATCCTCGGTATATAACCCTTGGGTAGTTGAATACAGGAAATGGGTATCTTGATCGCTGGACTGGAAATTTCTTTTGGACACTTCTCGGGAAAATCTAATGCTCGTACAGTCTGTGTTTGCCGTAAATTCTTCACATTCTATCTTTCTTGTGCTTTATACTAGGTACATAACTCTTGGGGAATTGATTACATGAAATGGGTATCTTGATCGCTAGGCTGGGTATCTCTTCTTGGCACTTTTAACCTCGGGAAAATCTACTGCTCGTACAGTCTATGTTTCCCGTAAATTGTTTACGTTCAGTCCATTTTTTCATTGGGCTTTGGCCTGTGTTACGACATTTAACGTTATCTATGTCAGGATCAAAACTTGATCTAAGGGCCTTGGCTTGACGCATTGTCTTTGATTCCCGGTTAAATAATACGCAATCATTGAGGGCTTAATATGGTGATTAAAACAATAATAACTGGTTGGTTTTCTTCTCTGAATACTTCATTTTGGGAAAAACTTTAGCACGTACAGTTTATATTTCCCACAAAATTGATTATGATTGGTTCTTCATCTCAGGGAGGATAGTTTGGTCTTGTGACATCTAATAATAATTGGATAGAGTCAAAACTTAAGCTTTTGATCCTTGTTCTACATATTGTCTTTGATTTGGGGCTCAAGATATATAATCCTTGATTGACTTTAGCGTTACTGTGTTCCAAACATTAAATTTTAAGGACCTTGCCGTCTAAGGATAGTTATTTGACGGGTATTTATGCAGTTTTATGACATGACTGGTCGAGGTGGTTTTCTACGTAATTATTAGTTCAGACATATATCTATATATAGGGTCCTTGGTTTACCGATAGTGGTTGGGGTAGTATCACCTTTTACTAGGCTTGGTTGACTTGGGTTGTCATCAGGGCATCGTTTTCAGGGATTTCCTAGGTGAGTATTCATCGGTGGTTGACGAATGATGAGAGTAGATGCTACTGGGTTGTATCTGTGTTGCATGCTGGAATACCAATAATTAACTTGAACTCGTTGCTCTCTGGGCAGAATCACATGCTCTTTACAATTACATAAGTTAAAACATATATAACAACAATACATTGTTTTCATAATATTTTGCGTAGACTATTTGTTTGAAATAATAGTCGTGATTATTGGTACTAATAATATCAATTTAGTACGGGTACAGTTAAACTCAACGATAGAAAAAAAATAAGGGCAGGTTTAATGCTTTTATATGCATGTTGCCGCAATCATTAGATTACTATGATATAAGCAAGGTAATCCTAAGAAAAATGATTATGTTTACAAAAAATAGCACTATAAGATATTCAAGATTGGTGATTATATGTATACATGTACGCATGTGCATTTGGCACATATTCTATATTCAATACATTTTTTAATTGCTATTCTACACTCATCTACTTTAGCATTTAATTTTCTATTACGTTACTACTTGCGAGGTAGGTTACGTGGTTTTTATGAGAGGTCTCGATTTACTATAAATTCTCAAATCTTTACTGTTTATGCGCGTCCATGCCGCTTAAGAAATATATCTTTGCAGCTGCATGGGTTTGCACAGCAAATAAGTAGAAACTTGGGACTGGACATGGCACGAATGAGGACCTCTACTCCCATTCGCTTGATCATGTCCTCCCTTACTTTTTTGCTTAGGGGTTATCTGGGAGTTCCGGGTTTAGGTTTTGCATCTCATTTGGCTCAATGTGATCTTTCTTCGGGTCCTGTCTCCGTGGTCTCATAATTTTTCCATAAATTGGATCAACAAAATCCTCATGGTCAGGGGAATTACTGAGCTTCAGTCTCGTTAATGACTAATTATTCCTTTAGAAGGAGCTGAAGACGCTCCACATCGGTTCCACGTATGTGATAATCTTCGGTTTCCTTGTGAATAGGAGAGCTCATATTTCTCATGCATTATGACTATTTTGGGGGTAGTTCCCATGCTTAGGTATGATTCCCTGCCTTATCACGTCTTGGGCCACTGCGTTAACAATGAAAATTATCATGGCCTTCGTTAATCGCACATTCCTGTCTAATTCTAAAATTAATATGTGTTAATTTATCTTGCAATGTAATATATTCCTATTTTTTTTTATTTTATTCTTTAGGGTTTTGAATATAGATTGCATTATTACGCGAACAGCTAACATCGTTATCCACGTGGCTTCTACATATATTGAAGGTACTAATCCTTTCTCGCATTGTATTTTATTCCCAATTTTCCTGTTACGGATCGATGCTTGGGTTTATTTGCCAATCGTATTCCGAAACTATACGATTTTTCGTTATATTATCTTAAATCGTATTTGACGTTCCATTTTTTTTTCACGAAGACTTCTTCCCCTGATTTATTCACTACGATCATTGCAGCTGAGTATATAACATTCTCTTTGGCGTGCTTTATACAAATGAACTCTGTATCAATAATTGCTTTGGCCATTCCTTTATTTGGTCCTTTCAGAACATTTCAGAACAATGGCCAAAAGGAGGTAGTTTCTATTGACTTTTGTCTAATTAACTTTTTCAAGATTGGTTATAGTCATGGTACACTCTAGGTCGAGGTCAAACTACTTTTTCACCGGCATTTCCTCAATACATCGGGTACTTATTTGTTCTCCCGTAATTCGAGTCATCTATAGTTCCATATTAACCAATAATGAATATTTACTTGAGTGGAAAACAAGGTAACTTTAGGTTGAAGTTGAACTACTTTGTCACCGGTGCTATCATGCACCTGGCTATTTGTGTGTTGGAACAAAATTCGCTCCCCTAATGTTCCGTACTCTAGTTTAACGACTTTGCGGTCGCTTTATAGACATAAAAGTATATAGACTTTCGAGAAACTACCTTTTTGTCAATATATTGAGAATGTACTTAGTTCTTGTAATATTTACTCTGATTCATATTTTTATAAACATTAATACAATACTGGTCTATAGTGCACTTTCTTTTTAAAATTGTGATAATAATCGATATTTATAGTTACAACGCTTTAGGTAATATTATAAGGTTCTTTTACCATTCATTTTAACGAGATTATTTGTATATACAGTTTCTTCCACTGATGTTGGGTTTTAATTTCAATATGGGTACATCATCCGGCAGTGCCATCTTTGAATTTGGTGATGTAAGCATATTGAGGAGTCAATAATTTTCCCATGACGAAATATTTGAGCTGAGAAATTGCGGTTCAAATATCATTTTTATCGTTTTCATGTATATTTAGGTACATTAAATAAACTAATAATTGGTTTTGGAGGTGCAGACCCTCCAGAGTGGCGGTTATGTCATTCCTTCGCATATTTTGTCGAATGGCTTTTTGGCACAACTGAGATAAAGACAATGGGTCATTTATTATTTTTACCACAGAGAAACTTAAGTTCACGTGTGATTGGCAACAGCATAGTTGCTCACGTACGATTACGTCTAATCCAGGGACTATTTTCTTCCAAAATTTTCATCTTCTTGGAAGAAATTCAGGGTTATTTTCTTTATATCTTTAAATTCTCTTGGTATAACTTGAAAAATGGCGGATCCCATTGAAGGGTCTATTGGATTTAGGTATTCGTTATTTACATAATTGATGTGCAACATTTTAAGAAAACTTTCGCCTTTTAACATGTGTCCTTGGTCTATTAGTATGGAGAGAAATTTAATGGGCCAAATTGTAGTTATATTGTTATCATTTTGATCGTACCACATATTGTCGGCGATATAATTAGACAGTAAGCTATATTTTGTTTTCGGGACACTTTGTATTAAAATTCGGAAAGCCAAGTTGGCGCTTAATCTGGTGTGTTCGAGCGTTCTTGTCATTGCACCTGCACTAAGGTCATAATGAACTAGGCTTGCCGTTAACCTTAGTATCACTCTTAGTTTTAACATTGTCTTTTGAGATTTTAGAAGATAATATAGCTTTGGACAGTCGAGGCTTTCTACTGTTCTGATAAGTTCCTCTTCCTTCATTAAATTATCAACAAGTCCCCATTCCCTTAATGGAGCATTAATATTGTCTACGCTATGTCTTCTCTTAAGATTCCATAAAATTACATTTTTTCGTCTACGATTACTTAATTGTTGATGGCTTGGGTATCTTATCATTGTTACTCTTTTTGATTATTCTACTAGATTTTAGGTTCAATATAAGCACATACCGTATGGTTGCGTGTTTCGGCGGTTCCCTTAACTAGTGGTTGAAGGTTACTTACGCACCGTATCTGGAAATGTGTTCTTATGTGAAATTTATCAATAATTATGAAATAAATGATTACTTAATATAAAATGGCTATAATGATTTAAGGTATAATGATGGATTAGTTAGGTGCCTTCAATTTGATGACATTTGTTATTATTTATAGCTGTTTTTAGTTGGCTCTTCTAATTTATAGTATTTAATTTTCACTGTATCCTTGGGCTCCTTTTCCTATTTGAGTCGATTTTCGTAAGAAATACCTGGGCACGGTGTCCGACCGGGAAATTTAATCACCCGGGTACTGGCACCATGTCAACGTACACCCCACGCACCGAAATTTCTGTCCATTTTTATTCCATATTCTTGAATGATCACATGTGTTATCACATTTTCTTCTAATGTTGGGGGCTAGGTAGGGTAATTTTTGCGGGTAATTGCCATGTATACTGAGCTTTTATTTATTATCGATAGAGAAAGAAAAACAAAATTGCTGTTACCATCTGAAACGTGTTAGGTACTACTACTGATTTTTATTTAAAAGTATGCTTCGCCTTGTTTCAAGTGTTTTTTTTTTTTTTTTTTTTTTTTTTTTTTTAAGAAAGTAATGTGTTTATTATTACTCACATAATTGTCGCAGAGCTTCGGTTATATCGAAACATTTGCAATACAAGGCACTAATACAAAATTGTCATCTGGGGCAATGCAACACAATAGTTAATGCACTGATGAAAAGTTTTCTCAAAAGTTTATTATAACACAGATAAGAAATTCATAGCAGTCTCTCTAGTCTGAAAACTGAAAAAGGACTCCAAAAGACTCCCCAAAGACTGGTCAAAAGACTGGTCTCAGACTCATAAAAGACTGGTGTAAGACTGCTCTAAGACTGCTGTAAGACTGCTCTAAGACTGGTGTAAGACTGCTCTAAGACTGGTGTAAAACTCATCTAAGACTCCTCTAAAAAGACTGACGCAAAATCGGTAAGTTCTAACTATCTACTCTCACCAATTTCACCAGAGGTTACGTTCAGGCGTTCATTAAAAGTATATTTTACAGTTCCTATTGGTTGTACTATTTGCCCTACATCACTATTGGACAGTGCTGTACCAATCAGCTATTTGATTTTAAATAACTTTTGATACGATTTATTACTCTCTATGACTTCAGTTTAGAATTTTCCTGACTTGAACAAAGTTTTTACCCTACAATTAAAGCGAGCTAGATAGTCTTACGTTATCTCTCATGAAAATGTTTTTAGAGCTTTACCTTGTAATTATGGCGAAATATTTAATTTTACTTTTGTTTCTTGAGAAGATGTTTTTAAGGTTCATACCTTTTAATTATAGCGGAACACATAGTTTTATTTCTTATCTGCAGAGACCATCTGTCGATCGTTTATAATTTCCATCTCAAGATTTAGATTACATGGTTGGTTGCATGTGAAGTGAAATTGGTTATTCTGCATATTTATTGCTGTTACATTCTTTTGTGGGAACGATTTTTTTTTTCATAGTTACAATTGTAACACAATGTTTCGCTACTTTTTAAATTTGACAATTAATTGTTACTTAAATTGTTTGGGTTTATATTCTGGGCATTTTTACTTGGAAAATTTTGGGGTCTTGGAAATTGATTCCATTACACCATGACATCATGAAATAAAATCATTAAGCCGTGACGTCATAATTACTATATAAGAAACCTCAAAAGTGTAAATGGTCTCATTCATGATAACATAATGGTTAGATCAAAGCAAGCTACACGCAAGTTAAAAAAACAGTACTACAAATCCGGGTTGCAGCGGCAACTAGCAACCTAGTAAGAGACGATCACGTCCAATGTTAAGTAATATAAAAACCCCTAACTCCTAAAAAAAAGAGTCAGGTCAAAACAAAATGTACACCATTAGAACCGCCTTGTCCGAAAACCCCTGTATAGAAAACTTTCTGTCCCTTGGCTTGAACAGCAAGGGAAATATATTGGCTTGAAAATCAAGAAAAGTGGCAGCTACTACAACATTCTGCCTAAACGGTATATTTTGTTTTCTTCTTTTCCCCAGATAGCTTGGCACTGGAACATCGTAGAAAGTTGTTCAATGACTCATTTTAAGGGAAATTAATTGGGTTTATAATCTTTTGTAACTAAAATAAATTATTTACAAGAGAGAATAAATTTTTCAATTAAAAACTGCATTTTGATGTCTTTTCATACTGCAGTCTTTTCAAAGATATTTGATTTTTGTATCCGGGTTGCAGTGGTAGTTAGCAACCTAGTAAGAGATCCGGGTTGCAGCGGTAGCTAGCAACCTAGTAAGAGACGATCACGTCCAATGTCAAGAAATATAAAAACCCATAGTTCCTAACACAGGAGTCAGATCAAAACAAAAAGTACACCATTAGAACCGCCTTGTCCGAAACCCCTGTATAGGAAACTTTCTGGCCCTTGGCTTGAATAGCGAGGGAAATATATTGGCTTGAAAATCAAGAAAAGTGGCAGCTACTACAACATTCTGCCTAAACGGGATATTTTTTTCTTTTTTTCTCTTTTCTTTCTTTTCCACAGATAGCTTGGCACTAGAACATCGTAGAGGGTTGTTCAATAGCTCATTTTAAAGGAAATTAATTGGGTTAAAAATCTATAGTGACTAAAATAAATTATTTCTAAAAGAGAATAAATTTTTCCACCAAAAACTGCATTTTTCATGTCTTTTCACACTGTAGTCTTTCAAACATAATCGTATACCAGCGGTAAGATTTGAACCCACGCCTCCGAAGAGACTGGTGGCTAACACCAGTGCCTTGGACCACTCGGCCAGGCTGCCTCTTATAATTTGGGTTGCAGCAGTAGCTAGCAACCTAGTAAGAGACGATCAGTCCCATGCTAAGAAATATAAAAACCCAAAACTCCTAAAAATAGAGTCAGATCAAAACAAAAGTACATCATTAGAACTACCTTGTCTGAAACCCTACTAGATAAATAATGAATGTCGTCATAGCTTTATATTAGATCTATGACGGGAATAGAAAAACACGAAATTATGTTGTGGTTTCTGAAGACTTCATGAAATAACATCATTGCGCCATGACGTCATCATGAAATAAAATCATTACGCCGTGACGTCATAATTACTACTTCAGAACTACAAAGATGAAAATGGTCTCATTCGTGAATTACATAATGGTTAGAACAAAGCAAGCTGCACGCAAGTTAAAAAAAACAGTACTACACAGACAACAGAGATAGTATCTTGAAAAGAGAAAAGCAAAGGTATTCAACCCACCAGGCGTATCGAGAAGGAAAAATTAAGAGAGCAAAAAAAACCCAGCAAGATGTGTTATCAAAATGATGAAGATTATAGACATGCAAAAATTGAGACAGCCAAACATAAGTTCAAGGAGAGTTATCACAATGATGAAGATTACCGCATCAAATATAAGAAAAATCAAAAGCAAAGGTATTCAACCGTCCAGGTGTATCGAGAAGTAAAAATTGAGACAGCCAAACAAAAGATCAAGGAGCGTTATCAAAATGATAAACTTTATAGAGAAGCAACAATTGAGCAGGCAAGACAAAAGAGCAAGGAACGGTATGATAATGATGAAGATTACCGAAACAAACATAAGAAAAAAGTTGCTACCAGAATAATGGGTAGATACTGGGGTGACAAAAGCTATAATGAAAAAATTAAATTCTCTGCGAGGTTGTACCGAAGAACGCATAAGGACAAAGGGAAAAATTACATTCAGAAATACAAGAAGATGGCAAAAATGCAGGCTGATCTTTGTAAATTGAGAAACATTTTACTCATGTTTTACCAGGATCACGAAAAGTATTGAAAATTACAGATTAAAATTCTCTTTGAAAGAGCGGATGCTGTTGAAACGTCGGCTAGAAATGCTTTGGCAAAGCTTCATAGTAATATCCAAAAGAAATGTTGTCAGTTTAATGAAAAGCTTCCAAGGTATGGACTGGCAACTGCGGAACAGTTTATAGATGCAATGGAAAATGTTCGACAACACAGTGAATATACAGATTTACAATAAAGAACGACACCTTGCCCATGTTAACAGTAACACAAATAGGGATTAGGTAATTTCCCTCAGTATCATGGCTGTAGAGATGGCTGAAACCTAATTACAATAAAAGACGATCATTGGAATAACAAACAATTGCATACATTGAAATTAGCTAGCTACTTGATTGTTTGAAACTCGTCTCTTACTATTTCAAGGAAGAAAAAGCCGTAGGCTTTTTCCTGTGTGTAATCAGTTTATTATCATAGACAGCGCGCTAGCACTGCCTGAGTAAAGTTACAGTAAAGAACGATCTCTCGCCAATAGTAACTGATATATGGTGGTTCCAGTTACAGTAAAGAAAAAACTTCCTGCCAATGGTATCTAAAATAATATTATAATCCGGGTTGCAGCGGTAGCTAGCAACTTAGTAAGAGACGATCACGTCCAATGTTAAGATCCGGGTTGCAGCGGTAGCTAGCAACCTAGTAAGAGACGATCACGTCCAATTTTAAGATTATAATAAAGATCGAACTCTTCCCTATACTAACTTGCATACGCAACTTCACTATAGTGAAGATTACAGTATTTATATTATACATCATTATAAATTATAAAAGGTTCGAATGTTCGAAGATTATAGAGTTAAAAATTTTCCCACAACGTGAATGGAACCCGAGCCTGTTAAGTGAAAGTTAACTATCCTAGCCACTAGACTATATGGAACCATAAAGAAGTATGATTTAAGAGCCATATGCATATTATTATTTCACCATACCAATTATAATAAGGCCAAAACAAAATCGTCGACTTGCAACCTTACTTTTGACACATTAGTTAAATCTTCATCAGGCTTAAAAAATGTTTTGCTAGTTTTACATGAAAGAACGAACCTTAACCCATAGTAGCAGAAATAAGAATATCTAGGTTGCAGCGGTAGCTAGCAACCTATTACATACAGTAAAGAACGACCTCTTGCCTATACTAAATTTTTATAGACCACTTACGTATAGTATAGTCTAGTACAGTTATATTTAAGGTCAATATATGAAGATTTTCCATTAAAAGACGATCATTGGAATAAAAAACAATTACATACATTGGATTTAGTTCACTACTTGATTATTTGAGGCTAGTCTCTTACTATTTCAAAGAAGAAAAAGCCGTAGGCTTTTTCCTGTTTGTAATAATCCGGGTTGCAGCGGTAGCTAGCAACCTAGTAAGAGACGATCACGCCCTAGAGTAAATACTAATGTAACCTATAACTCCTGAAAAAAGATTCAGATTAAAACAAAAAGTACATTATTAGAGCTGCCTTGTCCAAAACTTCTATATAGCAAACTTACCTTCCTATGGCTTGAAGAACATCCGGGTTGCAGCGGTAGCTAGCAACCTAGTAAGAGACGATCACGTCCAATGTTAATCCGGGTTGCAGTGGTAGCTAGCAACCTAGTAAGAGACGATCACGTCCAATGTTAAGAAATATAAAAACCCATAGTTCCTAAAAAAAGGAGTCAGATCAAATTCAAAAGTACACCTTTAGAACCGCCTTGTCCGAAACCCCTGTATAGAAAACTTTCAGTCCCTTGGCTTGAACAGCAAGGGAAATATATTGGCTTGAAAATTACAATAAAGAACAAACTTTCTGCCCATAGTGAAAAAAATAAGATTATAATTAATATTAAATTATATTAAAAGACGATCACTGGAATAGCAAACCATAGCATATATTGGACTTAGTTATCTACTTGATTGTTTGAGGTTCGTCTCTTACTATTTCAAAAAAGAAAAGCCATAGGCTTTTACCTGTTTGTTAATATCATTACCAATAATTTGATCAGTATACATAGACCACCTTAGTGGCCTGAAAAAGAGGAAAAATAATTTCTGAGAAAAACTGTCAAACAGTATGTGGTAACAATCAGTACAGAATCCATAATATTAATATGTTTATATTAAAAGACGATCATTAAAACAGTTAAACATTGTATATTTTGGACTTAGTTACCAGCCTGATTCTTTGAGGATCGTCTCTTACTAATCCAAAGAAGAAAAATCCGTAGGCTTGTTCCTGTTTGTAATCATACATAGTAAAGAATGATAAGACGTCTATGGTTTCATAAACATGTTAATAAAGAACGAACAGAAATTGGAAAATTTTTCATCAACAGATGAGTAATAGACGGTGAAAAGGTTACCCTTTTACCGTTACTAGGAAAGGGTCGTCCAATTTTAGTTTGGTGTTTTTATTTTAAGGTTTGATTTTTATATTTTTATCAGTTTTATTCTGCACTAAGGACGGTCAAGCGGAGGTCTTGACCGAAATATTTGCATAATTTTTCAATTTTTTCACTGGCTGTTAATTGTCCTCGTTTCTTTCTTTCTTCACGATTTCTTATTTATTAATAGCAGAGACTCTTGAGAATCTCCCCCCCCTCAATGTTGGCCAAAATTACAATCTTTTGGAAAATAAAACGAAAGTTGACTTAATTGTCCTTTACTTTTTATTTGACACCTCTAGCAAAAAAACAAAACAATGTGTTATCCTGACCATATTAGGGATGGATATATATGTAACTTTGTGAGATGAAACATTTGCAACTTTGTACAAAATGTATGTTCAAAATGTACATGTATGTTCTTTGTACAAAATGTAGGGTGCAGAGGGAAGAAACACGCAGTAACTCCTTAGGTTTAAAAAAGACAGCAGGGTGGATCAGCATAACATAACATTCATCAGCATGACATTCATATATTACAGTGTAACAAACTTCTATGTGCTTTTTATTTAATTTTTTTCGCACTGTGTAGAATCTCTACTCATAAAAAATTGTAAGTGAGCTCATTCGATGGGAAACAAAAGGTTCCAGCACCATATCCCCCTTTTCGCATGGGCCCTCCTGTAGCACTAAAATTGATAAAAACAGATTTTTCTTACTTTTAATAAAATCCTATTTCTTTCTCTACATTTTTTTTTACTCGATATGCAGCGCTCATTGAATTAGTCCCAGTAATGCCTCCTATATAAAAATAAATGCCAACTCAAATGATTGTCTGGAAAAAATCAAATCTGTCGGTCCGCCTCTGTCTAGAATTAAATATTACTTACTAGACACAAACACAAACTATAGTTCAGCCTCCGCATTTCGTGGATACATGACGAAAAACAACTTACAGAAAACAGGAGCACCGATAAATTACTGGTTGTGCAATCCGCGGAACCAATCGACTTGATGCAGTGCTTAGTAAAGTGATTCCCCACCTAAAAGGATTTTCTTGGCTTCCAGCCTACAGACCTACTATATGAAAACAAAAGAATGAATGGTACCCACCAGATGATCTAATTTCACATATTAGACTTCAAATGCCTAAACAGCTTACCCTTTTTATATTCTAGACAACTCTAAAAAGGCTGTTCCATTCTTGCTACTTCCCAGTTTATAAGAGAAATGTAAACTTAAAATTACTATATGCGTAAAAGAGTTATGTTAAAGGACCTTCACTGTTGAGACATCTTGAAACATCTTGCAAAATAGACATGCGGATTTTATGTAATTTTTTTCTTCTATTACATCTTTTGAGGTATTACGTTTAATTTGATTACGAACCAGCTAGCTTTTTTGTTACACCAGAAATTTTTTTTTGCCTAACCTATGTCGTCTCATGTCATATCCTGGTCAGCGGGGTACGACAAGTACTCATAGGAGCATGGGTAACTAATAAGACTGAAAATTGACGTTAATTTCAAAACAATTACCATGCCCTATACCATCTGGCATTTATTTTTTTTAAAGATATAATACAGCAGAGTAGTGAAGTAGTAAGTTACAAATCTCAAGTTTGCCGAAGAAACACAATATAAAAGTAGGAAAATAACATAAAAAGAAGCAAAGGGTAGATGGTGCTGGCAGTTTTTCTCGATGTCTATACCAGATTACCTATACTTCTACCCTTAGAACTTATTTCTTTCCCTTATAGCAATGAGAGATAAATTAGAATTAACAAGCAAGGAAATATCTGTTATCATAGACCTTAGGTCACATCTAAATGAAATCCCTCCAAAGTCGTATGATGCTAATGAAGATCAAAATGACGAAATTATCATTAATAGATTCCACCCAGATAAATATTCCATTGTTTCCTGTAACAAAGAGGTGATGAAACAAACTTGTATTTTTCAAAAGTTCAGTTACCTTGGGGATAACATAATTAAGAGTTCATCTGACCTGGAGAACATGAAGTTGAATACTAATGAATGCGAACTAAAGGTCAAGTCAATCAAGATAAGCGGTCATGAACTGACTACACATAAGGGTGTATGCAAATTCGCCTGGAATGATATTTTCAAAAAAGGAAAAAAATATAAATATCCACATGTTTGCAAAAGTTTTAATATTGGAGGTGAGTGTAAGGTCTATGACTGCCAGCTAGTACACCAGAAAGTTTGTTTTAAGTTTGAAAGGGGTCGTTGTTTTGGTTGTGACAGGATTCATTTGAATCAAGGCTATGGCGCATTCAAAAAACTTTTTAATAATACTAAAAAGAGTTCTCATCAACTGTCAAACCCTCTCCTGTGTATTATCACTATGAGTATTGATCAGCCAAAAAACGAAGTTTGCCATACCAGCCCACTGTTCCCACCAGTCCTCAAAAGCAACATGAATCCAAATTATCAACAGCACCGAATAAACCCATTCAGAAGACCTCCATGTTACGTTCCAGCTCCCTCCCATTTAAATCGCCAAATCAGTCCATCTCCTCAGTCCCGTTATTTACATCAAATGAACCCAAGAACTCACAACAAGTCTACAATAACAAATCAAGAAACCCTGGTTTGATACATTGCTGGTCCTCCTACACATTTCCCAGAATCCTTCTAGCAAATGTAAGGTCACTGGTAAATAAAATGGATGAACTTTAAAGTAGTCTTGACAAAAACCAGATAGATTTTGCTTGCCTTACCGAAACATGGTCTGCAACTGAAGACTTTTGTTCCATTCCAAATTATGTTTCCCATTTTAAGCCCAGGATAGATAAAGATGGTATCCCTCTATCTCATGGTGGAGGAGTAGCTTTTTTTGTCGGTCTACCCCTCCTAATCGGGTTCTTTCATTTTCCGAAATAGTGAACAACTCCAAAACCGAAGTTCTATGGCTCTGGATCAAACCCAGAAACCTCACAAAAGAAGTATCTTGTATGATTTTTTGTATTATTAATTACCCTCCTAGTAGTGGATTAAAGGAGGAGCTGATGGAATATTTGTAGTATTGAAATGATTGAATTCACTGCAACTATACTTATGCCACAACTACATTAGGTGGTAATTTTAATTAGCCAGACCAAAAGTGGATTAGCTCTGCTCTTAGGCTCGATCAAGTGGTCAATTCACCTACCCGTGATGATAAAATCCTAGACTTAATTTTTTACCAACATTAAAGATTACTTCTGTGTCCCCAAAGTGGTCCCTCTATTAGGCAAAGGATCATCTTTGCATCTTTTGGACTCCCTTATTTTTTTTTCCACCTAAGCAATTTATCAGTTACTCTTATAGACCCATTACTGACAAGAAGGTCGCCCATTCCAAGGTAAAACTTAGTTCCAAATCTTGGGCTAATATCATATTTCTTACCAATGGTAATGTAATGATTTCTAAGTTTTCAGTGGAACTTTTCCAGTTATATTGTGACACCTTTCCAGTGAAAAATGTTACTCACAAGTCTAATTGCAAACCGTGGATAAATAAAAAAAATTTGTACCTAATAAATGAACGAGATAAACTCTTTAAGGAAGGATTTTTCCAAGAATCTCGAAAGCTTAGAAACATCGTTGGTTTCGAAATCCGTAAAGCAAGAAAGGAGCATGGTGCGTACGTGCTCAATGAGCTATTGTATTCGGACCCTAAGAAATTCAACAAAAGTGTCCAAGATCTCATGGGAAAGGTCTCTTCAAAATTTTTCTTACTGGACAGTAATGGTGACCCAGTGGGTGCGGATGTCATAAATGATCATTTTCCTTCAATTTGTAAAATTCACCCACCACTCTAACATTTGCCAACCAATATTGTAGTGAGGGACATCCCTGTGATTAAAATACATCAGACCCAAATTAAACTCGAAACTCGTGACACAAAGAAGTCAGTATATCCAGGTAATATTCCTGCCAAATTTATTGGAGACTGTGTCTAGTATTTAAGTGTACCTCTAACTGCTATTTTTAATCAATATTTTGTAGATCGTAGTTTTCCAGTGTGTTTTAAACGAGCTATAATATCTCCTATACCAAAAACTAAGCCCCTAAAAGTTCCCTCTGACTTAAGACCAATATCAAAAACCCCCATTTTCTCTAAAATCTTTGAAAGTTTTATTTACCATTTCCTTTTGGATGATATTCATGATAAAATCAACCCAAATCAGTTTGGCTTTAGGCCGAATCATAGCACCACTTATTGCTTAATTTATATACTTGATACTATTTTCAAACATCTTGAGTTGAATAGTTCCTACGTTGAGGCTGTTTTTGCTGATATTAGCAAAGCCTACGACAATTTGGATCATCAGACAGTTATAGATAATGCAAGAACCTTAGGTGCTAGAGATTTGGTTTTACGTATGTTAGCTAGCTTTTTGTCTGGCCGTGAGCAATGTGTAGTCCTCCCTAACGGGAATTCATCAGGTTTTTCCTCGATTTCATGTGGAACACCTCAAGGGACTAAGTTAGGTCCTTTAGCATTTTTAATAGTTTTTAATAATGTTTTACCAAGTTTTGACAACTCTTTTAAATTTGCGGATGATTTGACATTACTGAATCTTTGTCAAACATCTAATACTTTGAATATTAGACTGGATTCACTAATTAACAATTTAAAGAATGATCTTGACAATGTTAGACTCAACTTAAGCATACCCAAAAGCAGTTTCATGTTATTTTCTTTTTTAAAAATATACCTCCTATCAATAATTACCTTTGCATACCAGATTTAAATACTGTTAAACTGCTTGGTGTGCAGTTGGACAACGACCTTAAATGGAACTCCCACATTTCCCACTTATTTAAGTCAGGTTGTTTTCTCCTTAAATCTTTCTCTCTTCTCAAACGTTTCTCTATATCAATCCAAAACCTTAAAATAATTTATTGTTCTTATATAAGACCCTGTCTGGAATATGCTTGCCCTGTCTGACACCCTGGGTTGACCAAAGACCAATGTTCTAAAATTGAAAGAATTCAAAAAAGAGCAATAAAAATTATTCTGGGGACGGCCTATACTACATACAATGAAGGTTTGGCTAGACTTGAACTTATTACATTGGAATCACGACGTCACATCCTTACCATGAACTTTGGTCTCAAGGGCCTTAATTCTGACTATCATCGACGTTTTCTCCCTCCCTTTAAAGAAAATCTCCCAACCCTTCCTAATACAAGGCTCATTGCTCTTAGAGCTCCAAATATCCAACTGGACCTGTATCCCCAAATGTTGACCATGAGGTACAAAAACTCTTTTGTCCCCTATTTTGTCTCCTATTTTAATAATTGATATAAGTTTTGTTTTATGTTTATCCCCTGACATCTGTTTTATTATTGATTCAATTTTTTGTCTTATGTTTATAACATAACATTTGTTTTGTTATGGTAATTCTGACGTGCTTTTGCTAGCTTTTGTGCTATTTTAGCCAATAAATCATATTCTATTCTATTCTATTAGAACCTCAAGCCACAAGAAATATTCACAAAATGAAAGAAAATGTATGGGGCTTGTAACTCTCTAAGAAAATCAAAATAATGTCTTTTTCAAATCATTCGCTTAGAAGATTGGAAGCTGTAACATATGTGATGTGCATTCCTGGGATCATCTTAAAAAATATTCATTCAATTTTGTTTTGCCAAAACGTAACGGAAAATTTCATCGGGCAAGAACTTGAAAAAAATTACCTGGTTACAAGAGGCAGAGGAGGGAAAAAAACAGAAGTTACAATAGATTACCGAGTAAAAAACTCAATACGAGCATAAATTAACATGAATAGGGCTGACCCCATGCCTTCTCAAAACCAAAACATAGTTTGCACTTCAGTGAAAATAAAATACGTTTAAAATGTTTTCACTTTTTTTACTTCAATAAATAAAAACATCAAAACCTTATGTAATAGATATTAGCATATGTATGCTAAACTGACAATTCAGTCATTTTTTTTCTTTCTTTTTTTCAGTTAAGTGCAAATTGTATTCCTGTTTTTGCGAAGGCCTGAGGTCAGCCCTACTCATGTTAATTTTTGCTTGTTTTGAGTTTGGCTCGGTTATTTATTGTAATTTCTGTTCGTTTTGAGTTCCATTTATTTATTGGTGGTGACTTGTGGTAGTTTTATGCTTGGAAGGTTATTTAAATCTGTCAAATTATATAAACTTTGACTTTTCACTTTTCAGTTTACAATTCCCCATCTTCAAAACAAAAGAAAAGAAGATAGGCGGTATATGATGGAAAGGATTTTGTACATGCAGCTTAGATTGGCTCATATAATTTTTTAAATTCAAAAATAATTTAAGAAATTTAGGCTACAATATTCAGCTGTATCCTTTAGTTTTGATCATTTGTAAATTCTAAGAATAAGAAACACACTTTCATTATGGGCACAAAATAGATAAGTAAATGTTAAGTCCGAATACAAGTCTCCATCAAAGACTGTCTAAGATAATTTTCATTGAATCCCCGTTATTCATATGTCTTTAAATTTTTGCAAATTCTCTTATTGATGGAAAAAAAGACAAAAAGAACCAAAAAAGGTCCGGAAAAAACTATTTTTGATTACAGGACTTGACGAGAATTAAAATTAAAATCAAGTAGTTTTGGACATCAAGCCATAAGCTAAATGTCGAAAAAGCCAAGACAGATAGTCCGAGTGAGTGAAATGGCATGTCTGGCATAAGCCCTTTTTATGATTATATAAAAATGATGTCATTACATTTGCTGATAGATAAGTCTATCTATCATCCGTCCATACGTCATTCCTGATGTTCAAATCACCATAAGGTAATACATATACTATTAATACTACCAGTGCAGTTATTGTAACTAATAACGCTGAGGGTATTAAGGTGAAACTTTTTGGAATTTTTAGGGGGAGTTAAACTAAACAAAAAAACTATATACATGCAGGTTTTCAAAAGGGCATATATGCAATAACATAGGTAGCGCCGCTCTATAATAGCTAGAAATATTATTGAAACCTTTGAAGGAGCTAATTCAATTCAAAATTAAAAGTTCTAGTGACCTTTATAAGAGTAAAAAAAGATTAGAGGGCAATCGACCCTTTTCCAAAGCCCAGTCATTTTCCAAACACGTCCAATCGAAATTTTGACACAGCTATTTTGTTTAGAATAGTACAAAAGTACAGCAACTATGTTTCTAGGAACACTGGGTATGTCAACCCCCCCCCCCCCCCAATTATGCAATTAATCTAGTATGCTTTAAAACTAAATGATACTTTAAAACTAAATCAAAAGGCACTGTTTGTATGGTTTCAAAGAAGAAAGCTTGGCAATATATCGAGAACGACTGGGGGTATTAATTTGAAACTGTCGGGGATACTACTAGTACTAATTCTGCTCTTACAATTTAAATAAATCAAAGGAGTGCAAGTGTATCCAGATTGTCAAAGATAGAATTTTTTGGGTCTATTTTATTTTTTAAACTTTTTCAAGAAAGTTTTTTTCTTCAGGTCGATTTGAGGAGGTATAAACTGAAATTAAAAATACTGTTTGTCAGAATTAAAAATTGTTAAAAAGGTTTCTCCAACATACAAATAGCAAGTCAAAATTTGGACTCTTATAGAAAAAGAAAACTAAAAGATATAAAATGTGTGGGGGTTTTTTCAAGAAAAGACTATATAAACAGCAAAAACACAGAAATTAACTTTTAAAACCTTTTTCCGCAAAACAAGTGTTTAAAAGAAAAGTAAAGAACTCCACTAAGCCAAAATGACCAGAAATAAAGTAAAAAAAAAAAAATAAATAAAATCAAATAATCCACCAAGCGCAAAACTACAACAAATCATCGTCAATAAATAAATGAAACTCAAAACAAAGAGAAGTCATGATATATGTGATAGAAGTCATGATATATAACCGTGTAAAACTCAATACGAGCAAAAATTAGCACAAATAGGGCTGACCCCATGCCTTCTCAAAACCACAACATAGTTTGTACTTTACTGAAAATAAAACACGTTTAAAATGTTTTCACTTTTTTTACTTTAATAAATACAAAAATTTGAAAATTTATGGAATAAATATCAGCATATGTATACCAAACTGACAATCCACGGTCATCTTTCCTTTTTTTTAGTTAAGTGCAAATTGTATTCTTGTTCTTGTAAAGGCCTGAGGTCAGCCCTACTCATGTTAATTTTTGCTGGTTTTGAGTTTGACTCGTTTATTTATTGTAACTTCTATTCGTTTTGAGTTCCATTTATTTATTGATAGTGATTTGTGGTGGTTTTATGCTTGCAAGGTTATTTGACTTTATGTCAAATTATATAAACTTTGACTCTTCACTTTTCTTTAAAATACTTGTTTTGTGGAAAAAAAATATTTTTCTTATTAAAAACTAAAAAGATACCTGTTTTTATTCTCCAAATGTACAGGACCCTTTGGATAAATCTTAAATTTCCCTTCCTCAACGTGTGCAGATATTCACTTTTGAGTGCCTATCTAATAATTATTTAGCAATCAATATTTTTTATGAAAAATTAATTATTTTTAATTAAAAATAGTCTTAAACTCTGAACTTGCACTTAGTATAGTATATTCTGTGCTAAGGTTTTCGGAAAAGAAAACTACGATATCCAGAAGTTGGGTATTCTTGACCGGTCTTGGTTGTAGAAACCATGGCTGCCATCTACTTTAGAGCAAACCATTGCCCGTAGAAGGTTTTTTTTTTTTTAAGACAACCTACAAATACATTTCCCAAGCAATTTCTTTCTTTTTTTTAAAGGGTGACCGTATTGAACAAGGTATTGTAGAATACCAGAAAAAGGTATTTCAATTCATTTTGAATGGAAAATCTAGATACATTTTTAGGTAGCGAAATAGATCACGCCACAGCAGTGCCCTTTTGTCCTATAAACGTCACTTTTGGGGCAAAGAGACAAAAATAATAAAAAATACATATCCTAAGACAAGCAATCGATTTGTTATGATCTAAAACCCTTCACTGGAGGCTTATAGTTCCCCATCTTCAAAACAAAAGAAAAGAAGATAGGCGGTATATGAGACTTTATCCTGAATTAGCTAATAATCCAGGAACATCTACTCCAAGTGGTACTACCTTAAAGGATCATGATACAGAAGAAATAGCAAAGATCATAAAGATAAACATAGTAGAAACTGGTGAAAAAATTCAAAGGAGGGTGTTAAAATAAAGTAAGAATCATGAAAAAGAAAGAATACAAAAAAATAGACATAAAAAAAGCTGGTAAGTTAGATCTATAGGATGGTTTGCTAAACCCAATATATTTAACAAACTTTCAGAAACGACCCTAGAGGCTAAGTTTATGCCGCAAATGAATGTTAACCTTTTGTAGCCATTTAAAACAAAATTGAAAGTACATACAGACAGGTCCTATAGGAAAGTTGATCCAGAAATAGCCAATAATAAGAGGACGTTCTGTTACAAAACTGAATAAAAGGGCCGGTAAAAAAAAAAAACTGAAAAGAATCGGTATGACAGAAAATAATATAAGACAGATCACAGAAAATGAGGGACTCATAAAAGCTTAATTTTGTTGTCTTATTAGCTGAGATGTCACTTTTTTTGTTGTAAAAATATCACTGCCAGGGGACTTTAAGACTTACCTTCTTTTCCTCTCGACCAAATTCAAAAGTAAATTTACTTGGCGTATGGGCATTACATCAATTCCATATGTGTTATCCTTTTACTTCGTCATGATTGTTTTGCCCAACAGCTGTTTTAGCGCAAGCTCCCTGTAAGTAAAAGTTATCACACTAAAATACGAATGGGGGGGGGGGAAACATAACACTCTAGAAAAACAAATTCTAACTTGTTTATAAGGCAGTATACCACCATTGGATGTACTCAAAGCTCTATTCTAAATACAAATAAACAGGATTATATTTTTCATAACACTGAACCCCTTTCCTTTCGTTTCCCCTTGAGACAATGAAATCTAGCTTCGATAGAAACATGAAATAGGAAAGATAATTTTGGTTTTAACTGGGAAATATAATTTGTAAACCAAATTGATCTGCCATAAAAGAAACAAATTTTAAATAAACAAATACCAAAAAAGATGTTTATGAAAAAAAAGATGAAAAAAGCGAATATTAAACGAGCACCAAAAAAATGGCAAAAAGAATACTAGAAAGAAAAGAAAAAAATAGACACAAAAGGAGGAAAAACATTTCAACGCTATAAGAGAAATGTGAGGAATATAAGATCGAAATATAAGATCAGAAAGACCTAGGTGTGATTTGTATTGCATTCTAAAAACTTGTTTCCTACAAAGACACAGCTACCCATTGAATGAAATTGAATATGGTTGACATTGAATGAAATTAGATACGGTTTTTGTATGTGTGGAGTTGATAGCTAGAGTTTTTTAAGTGTTATAGGACTTAATACGATAAAGGACTAAAGAACTTTGCACGCACTCAGCATTCATTCCAAACGGATACAATCATAGCCAGCAGTGACTGAGATTATTCTGATTACTTTTTGCATTTTAGATTTGGATTGATGAACCGATCATAAGGGGATAGCCAAGCTCACGTTGGCCTGCCTATTCAAAGTAAAGTGTCACTTTTTTTTTGCTGTTTTTTTTTTCTTTATAATATATTTCAATGGTTCACAAAGTATGCTATTATTCTAGCAAAATTCAAAAGTTATCCACCATGGCTATGCCAAGTGTTGGACATAAATAAGGCCAAGTAAAACAAAATATCCTATATTATATTTTGTTACGGAAGCCATGAAATCGTGACAATAACAGCCTCACAGCTTTCGGCCTTTGTTAGCATTTCAAAGGAAGCTAAGAAGAAAAATGACATGGACGTTGTGAACGCTTTTTCGAAAATAGCTAATTTTCCTGATATGCATCTTGAAATTAGTGGTTCGAGTTTACTAGATACATAGGTGAATTTGGTAAATTCTCCGTTATCGAATTGGAAATTTGAATATCCAGAATCATATTGAAAATAAAGTTCGTAAAAAAGTTGGAATATCAACTAGTGCGGATATGGCTGACTATCATTTCTCAGATTCACGACTCTATACTTAAGCTTGTTTTCGAATTGAAAGTGAAGCCTGAAAGAGAAGTTTAAAAAATATTTATTTCTTTAAAACACTTATTAAATCACTTTCTCTTTTCTTTTTTCACCGAAAAATACTATAATTCAACTTTAAAACTATTTTCAATTTATAATGTACAGCAATTTGATTTCAAAATCTGTACTTTAGTGAATTAAATATCAATTACTTTGAGAGAGCTTTGTGCATCACTTAAATTTTGGGGTTTTATTGATTTTAATTAGACATTGAAGGCAGACCAGGGACGTTGGTTGATGTTTTTGTTATATTTTTTTTTAAGTATCTACAACATTCTAAACACGGTGTTACTAGCTATGCTGTTTTTTTTTGTTTTTTGTTCACTAAATATGCCTAGTGTATGTTCGTTAAATATTTGTGCTTTTCCAAAACATTTTGGCAAAAGTTTGCTAGTCTCCTGAAGTGAAAAAATTACTGGGACGAAACAATGCAATTTAAAATTACAAAAAGAAATAAACAATATTGCAAAAGACCTATGAAAATTTAAAAAAATGTAAGGAAATTTAAAAAGAATAAAATTAAAAAATAATTACAACAAACTAATAAAACATCTTTTCTTTTTAAAATAAAAAGAAAGTAAACACAAGGGAACGATAATAACTACCAAAAAATTATTAAGTAATTTCTAAACTTAACATTCATAATGACTAAACATATTTTAAATCTTAAACCAGCATAAAATTCAAAATAACACGAAAGAAAAGTACACGTATTTATCTGTGTTTCATATTCAAATTCCTCTAGCATTCAAAGAGCTGATAATATAACTTGGAAGAAAAACTTTCAAACGAGAAAGAAAAGAAAAGAATAGACACAAAAGGAGGACAAACACTTCAACGCTATAAGTGAAATATAAAAAATATAAGATCAAACAGTTCGTGGTAACGAACTGTAAGTAAGGAGCGACCCGGCTCAATGGTAACTGAAACTCTAGAAAACGGGTTTTTGATACCAATTGATACATCAAAAGAATCAAATTTCAATGCTGATTTCAAATATATCACTTTCATCAAGTTTAGTCCCACCCATCAAAAGTTACGCGCCTGAGAAAATTTGGCTGATTTTCGAAAAAATGGAGAAAGATCCTCTAAAAGTTATAGAAACTTGATGAAAATCACACCATCATATTCAGCGTATCAGAGAACCCTAATGTAGAGGTTTCAAGCTCCTATCTACAAAAATGTAGAATTTTGCATTTTTGGCCAGAAGAAAGATCATGGATGTGTGTTTATTTGTTTTTTTGTTGTTTTTTTTTCCCAGGGGTGATCGCATCGACCCAGTGTTCCTAGAATATCGTGGGAGGACTCATTGGATAGGAAATTAAAAGTTCTAGTGCTCTTTTTAAGTCACCAAAAAAAATGGAGGGCAACTAGGCTCCCTCCCACGCTCATGTTTTTCCCAAAGTCACTTGATCAAAATTTTGAGATAGCCATTTTGTTCAGCATGGTTGAAAATATGACAAATATTTTCTTTAGGATGACTTAATCCCCCAAAGTCCCCGGCGGGAGACCTGAAAGTTATGAATTTTGCCCAATGTTAACATATAGTATTGGTTATTAGGAAGTATACAGACGTTTTCAGGGGGGATTTTTTCTGGTACTAGGGGGGTGGGTGGGTTGGTGATTATGTGGGAGGATATTTCCATGAAGGAAGTTTTCATGGGGAAAAGGATATTGCTATGAAGGGGGCGCCGGATTTCCCAGCATTATTTAAAAAAAAGATCAGAAATTAAATATAAAAAAACAAGTTTTCCAACTGAAAATAAGGAGTAACATCAAAACTTATAACGAACAGAAAATATTACGCGTATGATTGGGTTCCCCCTATTCAGTACCTCGCTCTTTAAGCCAAAGATTTTTTAGTACGTTCATAAGATCTATTTATTCTAAATAACGGCCTTTGTGATTAAGGGGTCATTTTTAAAGAATTGGAACAAAATTAGAACTCTAGCTTAAAGAGTGAGGTATTGACTAGTAGGCGAGCCCCCTAATATACGTATTAAAAATATATGAATATAGAAGTTCGTTACGTAAGTTAATTCGTAAGTTACGTATATTCATTACTAATAAAAACGTTCGTAAATAAAATTAAACAAGTTTCGAGAAAGCCATTTAACCAAATAAAAGTAAAATTAATATGCAAATTTTGGTTTAATTATTCATGTACGGTGAGCCAAAATCAAAACCTGCATCAATTCAAAAACGTTCAAAAATTAAATAAAAAAAAAAGTTTTTTTAACTGAAAGTAAGGAACGACGTTAAAACTTAAAACGAACAGAAATTATTCCGTATATGAAAGGGGCTGTCCCCTCCTCAGCGCCTCGCTCTTTACGCTAAAGTTTGGCTTTCTCATAACTCTTATTTTTTAAACAATAAAAAACTTTAGCGCAAAGAGCGAGGCGATAAGGAGGGGACAGCCCCTTTCATATAAGGAATAATTTCTGTTCGTTTTAAGTTTTAAAGTCGTTCCCTACTTTCGGTTAAAAAAACTTGTTTTTTTTTATTTAATCAAAATACAAGAGCGGAAAGACCTAGGTGTGATTTGTATTACATTCTCAAATCGTGTTTTTTTTTACAAAAACACAGCTACCTATTGAATGAAATTGAATACGTTTGACATTGAATGAAATTGGATACGGTTTTTGGATGTGTGGACTTGATAGCTAGAGTTTTTTAAGCGTTATAGGACTTAATACGTTAAAGGACTAAAGAACTTTGCGCGCACTCAGCATTCATTCCAAACGGATACAATAATAGCCAGCAGTGACTGAGATTATTCGGAGTACTTTTTGCATTTTGGAATTGGATTGATGAACCGATCATAAGGTGACTGCCAAGCTCATGTTCAAAGTAAAGTGTTGTTTTTTTGTTTTTTTTGCTGTAGTTTTTTTTTTATAATATGGGATGGGCAATGGTTCACAAAGTATGCTATTGTTCTAGCAAGATTTGAAAGTTATCCATCATGGCTATGCCGAGCGTTGGACTGGAAAAGCGTTAAGACCAGGAAAAACAAAATATCCTGTGTTGTATTTTGTTACGGAAGCCATGAAATCATGAGAATAACAGCCTCATAGCTTTCGGCCTTTGTTAGCATTTCAAAGAAGGCTAAGACATTGAAGGCAGACTAGGGACGTTGGTCGATAATTTTTTTTTTTTATGTATTTACAACAGTAAACACGTTGTTACTAGTTATGTTGCTTTTTTTTCCACTAAATATACCTAGTGCATGTTCGTTAAATATTTGTGCTTTTATAAAATATTTTGGAAAAAGTTTGCTAGTATGCTGAAGTGAGAAAATTACTGGGACGAAACTATGCATTTTAAAATTACAAAAAAGAAATAAATAATATTCCAAAGAAAGTATTAAAATTTAAAAAAAATGAAGGAAAATTAAAAAATATTACAATTAAAAAATAATTACAACACACTACTAAAGTATCTTTTCTTTGTAAAACAAAAAAAAGTGAACACAAGAGAACGATAACAACTACCTAAAAATTATTAAGCAATTTGTAACTAAAGATATATAATAACTGAACATATTCTAAATCATAAACCAGCATAAAATTGAAAATACTCCAAAAGAAAAGTACACGCACTTATTCGTGCTTCATATTCAAATTCCTATAGCATTCAAAGAGCTGAGGTTATAACTTGGACGAAAAACTTTCAAACTGACAATCAAAACGACAATACGATTGTCAGACTACTACATTGGACCAAGGTTTTATTCAAGAAGGCAACTGTCATTTAAACAGCAAGAGACGCTGTTGAACGATAGGCATGACAAAAGAAAAATGCTTACTCTTTTTGAAGATTTGAACTTAGTTATATCTCCGATGAGAAACACTCAAATTACGTAAAATCACACCTGAAGAATAGTGATTGACTGGCAATGGCTTATTTACTCAAAATCATTGAATTAAAATTGTTTAAAATTATTCAGTAAAATATTCAAAATAAAGGTTTGATTCTTATATACTAAATGTACGCTGCAAAAAACTAATGTCATACATTGTCACTTATTCGGAACATGTAAAGAAGTAAGTCTGAAATTATTGTGAGTCTGAAACAACTTCAAATTTACGAAAACAATGAAAATAACTAATTAAATAGTTATATATTAGCTTGTTTCATTCCCATAATATATTTTATAATTACTAATATCATATAATTATTGTATATTGAATATTTATTATATATTATATTGTATATTAAAAGTTAAAGATAGTTAAAAAACTTTAAGTCTGGTTTCTAGAACATATTTCAGATTTTCAAATTTACACTGTCAACCAGATTCGCATCTTGGTTGTCTCATTGTATGATCATGCATATGAACTATTAAATACCAAGGACATTAAAATAGGGAACCTATTTTAGATCTGATACTGCCAAAGAAAACATATTTATTTAAGATATTCCTTTTGGGTTCAAAAAAAAAAAACGGAAAGCAGGTCGTCCTTGTCTGGGGTGGGAGGACGTCATAAAGAAACATGTATAGGAAATAAGAACTTCGTGGGAGGGTGTAAAAAGGGAGGCTTTAAATAGATTGGGATGGAGTAGGAGCGTGCGTAGCTGTGCTGGCCTCAGGCGGCTTGGTGCTACGATGAGTTGTTAGTAGTATTAGTTTATTTTAAAAAAATTAGACATAAACTTCAGAACTGCAGTTTCCATTTTTATCAAACAGTTCGTGGTTACGAACTGTAAGTAAGGAGCGACCCGGCTCAATAGTAACCGAAACTCTAAAAAACGGAATTTTGATACCAATAGATACATCAAAAGAATCAGATTTCAATTGTAATTTCAAATATATAATTTTTATCAAGTTAAATCTTACCTATCAAAAGTTACGCGCCTGAGAAAATTTGGCTGATTTTCGAAAAAAGGGGGAAAGACCCCCTAAAAAATATAGAACCTTAATGAAAATCACACTATCATATTCAGCGTATCAGAGAACCCTACTGTAGAGGTTTCAAGCTCCTATCTACAAAAATGTGGAATTTTCCATTTTTTTGCCAGAAGGAAGATCACGGATGCGTGTTTATTTGTTTTTTGTTTTTTTTTGTTTTTTTTTTCCAGGGTGATCGTATCGACCCTGTGGTCCTAGAATATCGTGGGAGGGCTCATTGGAATGGAAATTAAAAGTTCTAGTGCCCTTTTTAAGTGACCAAAAAAAAAGGAGGGCAACTAGGCCCCCTCCCACGCTCATTTTTTTCCCAAAGTCACCAGATCAAAATTTTGAGATAGCCATTTTATTCAGCATGGTCGAAAATATTATAACTATGTCTTTTAGGATAACTTAATCCCTCGAAGCCCCCAGGGGGAGGGTTATGAACTTTACCCAATGCCAACATACAGTATTGGTTATTGGGAAGTATACAGATGTTTTCAGGGGGAATTTTTTCTGGTAGTGGGGGGTGGGGGTGTGTCGAGGGTTATATGGGAGGATCTTTTCATGAAAAGGACATTAATATGAAGGGGGCGCCGAATTTCCCATCATTATTTTAAAAAAAAATCAGAAATTAAATATAAAAAAACAAGTTTTTCAACTGAAAGTAAGGAGCAACATCAAAACTTAAAACGAAAAAAAAAAAATTAGCCATATGATTGGGTTCACCTTCTAGTTAACACCTTACTCATAACGCCAGAGATTTTTTAGCACTTTTGCAGAGGCTATTCATTCGCAATGACGGCCGTTGCGATAAAGGGTCATTTTTAAAGAATTGGAACGACAATCGGACTTTAGCGTAAAGAACAATACCTTTAATAGGGGGCGTACCCCCTAATGTACATATTAAAAATATATGAATATAGAAGTTCGTCACGTAAGTTAATTCACAAGTTACGTATATTTATTACTAATAAAAACGTTCGTAAATAAAATTCAACAAGTTTCGAAAAAAGCCATTTAACCAAATAAAAGTAATATTAATATGCAAATTTCGTTTTAATTATTCATGCACGGTGAGCCAAAATCAAAACCTGCATTAATTAAAAAACGTTCACAGATGAAATAAAAAAAACAAGTTATTTTTAACTGAAAGTAAGGAACGACGTTAATACTTAAAACGAACAGAAATTATTCAGTATATGAAAGGGGTTGTCTCTTCCTCAACGCCTCGCTCTTTACGCTAAAGTTTGACTTTCTCAAAAGCATTTTTTTTAAACAATAAAATTTTGTTTTAATTACAAATTTTTTTAATTAACTTTAAGGAAATTCACACCATCAGATTCAGCTTATCAACGAACATTATTAAAGAAGCTTCAAACTCCTATTTGCAAAAATGTGGAATTTTGCATTTTTAATTAACTTTAACGAACATTACACCATCGCATTCAGCTTATCAGAGAACCCTATTAAAGAAGTTTCACGCTCCTATCTGCAAATAGGTGGAAATTTGCATTTTTTGCTCGAAGAAAGATCCTGATGCGTGCCCTCCAAAAAATGGAGGGCAACAAGGCCCCCTCCCACGCTTATTTTTTCTCAAAGTCTCCCAATTAAAATTTTGAGATAGCCATTTTGTTCAGCACAGTCGAAAATCTAATAAATATGTCTTTTAGGATGATTTAATCCCCCACAGTTCCCAGGGGAACGGCTGCAAGATATGAACTTTGCCCATTGCTTACATATTGTTATGGTTATTGGTAAATATGCATACATTTTCAGGAAGGATTGTTTTCTGGTGGGGGGGGGGGCTGGAGGAGGGGGTTACTCGGGAGAATCTTTCCGTGGAGCATGTTTCTTTGGGGTAAGGGAGATTTCTATGAAGGGTGCGCCGGATTTCCAAGCAATAATTATTTAAAAAACGATCAGAAATTAAATTAAAGAAAACAAGTTTTTTCAACTGGAAGTAAGAAGCAACATTAGAACTTAAAACGAACAGAAAGTATTACGTATATGAGGGGGTTCTCCCCCAAGTCAATACCTCGCTCTTTACGCTACAGTTTTTTTTTTAGTGTTTTCAAAAGAGCTATCTATTCTAATTAAACGGCCTTCGTGATTCAGGGGTTTGTTAATTAAAATTTTTTTTAACTTTTAACGTAAAGAGCGTGGTATTGACTAAGGGGAGAACCCCCTCATATACGTAATAACATATACGTATTAAAAAAAAAAAAAAAAAGCGATACGGCTCAATAGTAATCGAAACTTTTAAAAACGGAATTTTTATGTCAATAAATGCATCAAAAGAATGGGCTTATAATGCTGATTCTAAATATATAAATTTTATTAAGTTTAGTATTACTCATCAAAGGCTACGAGCCTGAGAAAATTTACCTGATTTTTTAAAGAGGGAGGAAGCATCCCCTACAAGTGAAAGAATTTTAAGAAAATCCCAAAAAATTTTTTTATTTAATTTGACACAAAGCGAAGAGAAACCAATACAAAAGAGGGGTAAGAAGGAAGAAGTGCTAAATATTATTACTAACCAACAAGGATTTAGCTCCCCGCAAAAAAAGAGGAACAGAAGATTTAAAGTTGTTGAGTGGAAAAAAAACTTTTAAAATTAAGAATTTTTATCTAAATTTTTTATAATATTTTCTAATTATTCTTGACAAGCAGATCTAAACAAATAAATAAGTAAAATTAATTAGATAGATTTTTCAACGCTTTTATGCATAAAATCAAAATTTGTTCAGTCCCAAAGACAACTCCACCTCGAAATCATTGCTACTCTTTTTTATTCTGTGTGACGCAATATGTTTTAAGCTTACTTCGCGCATTTTTCACCCGTCTATATTTTTGTTAAATCTGACTACGGTACCGCTACTAGATAGATAGATAGATAGATTTATTTTCCATATACCAGTAAAATAATTACATAACAATCTACAAATCCCCACAAAAGCTCCATGGCCTGTAGGAGGGGGATTATGAAAAGATCAAATGAACATTAAACATTTACACGCTTATGATTTAAACAATATAAACATAACATTAATATTTAAAAGTATAAACATAAGCATTTGAACTTTTAACATGTAAAGCATTTGCTTAATTAAAAAAAAAAAAAAAAGAAAAAAAAAAAAAAAAAAAAAAAGGAGAGTTCACTAACTAAGCTTTATCAAACTACAGTGAATCACAACATCTATAAAAAAAAGGAGAGTTCACTAAATAAGCTTTATCAAACTACTGTGAATCACAACATCTATAAAAAAAAAAAAAAAAAAAAAAAAAAAGAGAGTTCACTAACTAAGCTTTATCAAACTACAGTGAATCACAACATCTATAAAAAAGGAGAATTCACTAAATAAGCTTTATCAAACTACTGTGAATCACAATATCTACAAATAAAAAAAAAAAAAAAAAAAAAAAAAAAAAAAAACTATTGGCAGCAGGCAAAAGTAAAGAAAATTAATAACATGAAAACAAATATTTTTTTACTAGTCTTTTGAAGGTGCCAAACAAGTGGCATTCTCGAGCCGAATCGGGAAGGGTGTTCCATGTCAAATGACGCGCAACAAGAGGATTGAAATCGGATCTTATTGTTGGTGTATGGGGAATTTGGATATTTAGAGAACTACGGAGTTGATTTGACCGATCAGATACAAAAGAACCCGTAAATCTATGGGACTTAGGAATATCACCATGGAGCTGAAGAAAAGCGAAAGACGCACAGGAAAGAACATAAAGTTTTTTAGTATCAAGTAATGGTTTAGTTGCCGAACGGTTTACATTCTGGATAAGATTTATAGCTTTATCATAAGTATTCGAAAGCGGTTTGAGAAAAGAAGGAAAGGTAGACATCCATATGACTGAACAATAGGAAACATAAGAATGAATTAAGCTATGAAATAGGATTCTTAGAATTGGTCCTGGAAAGATATGTTTTAGTTTTCTTAGAATACCAAGGTTTCTGCACACCTTCATTTTATTCAAATCAATATGGTGTTTAAAAGATAAATTTTCATCTAGGAGGATACCTAGGAAATGGACATGGCCATCTTTTGGTCTACTAATAAAGCCTTTGGATATATGAATTTCAGATAATTGAGGACAAACCTGGGATATACAAGAAAAAACTAAAAAACAAGTTTTAGAAACATTTAAGGCAAGAGAGTTAGCATCAAACCAAATTGAAACTCTCTCAAAGAGGTCCACTAACTTTGTACAAACCTCATCCTCAGTTCTCCAAGAAGTAATAAGGGTGGTATCATCGGCAAAAGTAGCAAGAGAATTCGAGGTATGCAAACTATAGTTATGAGTAAGGGAGACTGTTGGATGACATAGACGACAGCAATAAAGAGGATTTTTATTTCTAACTGCAAATATTAGGTCATTTATATAAATTAAAAACAGTACCGGCCCTAAAACTGACCCTTGAGGGACCCCCTGGTCAACACTTGATGGTGAGCAAAAAAGTGGATCAACAGAAATTATTCTACCAGACGAGAAAGACTTGAACCAATAAAACGCACTACCTCTTACGCCAAAATGAGAAAGTTTAAATAGAAGAACACTGTAGGTTAAAGAATCAAAGGCTTTAGTAACATCCAGAAACAAAGCAGCAAGAATCAAATGGGAATCTATGGCAGAGTGAAGATAATTCAGTAAAACTGCACAAGCATGTTCAGTTGAATGATTTGCTCGAAAACCAAATTGAAAATTGTGAAAAAAATCTTCAGAAGTAAAAAAATTATTAAGACGACAAAGCATTGCCTTCTCAAATATTTTTCTAAGCACAGACAACAGAGAAATTTGACTGATAGTTGTCTGGATCATTTTTTATCCTCCCTTTTGTAATATGATGATTCGAGCGCGCTTGAGACTACTCGGGAAAATACCATGCTGAAAGGAGAGGTTAATAAGTTTCGTTAAGGGAGAGATAATGGAATGAAGTATGAACTTAATTACTTTAGTAGGAATATTATCAGGGCCAGAAGACGAACAATTTTTCAATCCCATAACAATTTTAGCTATTTCATTCTCCGTCGCTGGTTCCAAAAACATTGACTTCATACAAGGTGGCCCAAGATAAGACCTGAAATTGGATCCTGAAGGAGAAGAACCAACAGCCGAAGCGGTCCTTTTACCAATATTTGCAAAATATGAAGTAAATGCAACTTGAACATTCAGTTCACTGTCGATGATTTTGCCATCGAGATCCAAAAAAGAAGGTGTTGATGGAGACTGAAAAGAGGGCCTAAGCACAGAATTTATAACCTGCCAAGTTTTTCGTATATCTTTACCACAATCTGAAAAACAATTAAAATAATACTGGGACTAAAAATAAGACTGTATCTACAGCTGTTTTTTATTAAAAACCGAATCCATGATTTCTCTTTATTTTTTATAACATATATACAACTACTACTCATGGGCGTAGGGAGGGGGGAGCAGGGGGAGGGCAGCTGCCCCCCCTAGACCTTAAAATTTACGTTAAATATGGCTGAAAAAAATGGTTGTAAAAGCAGTTGATAAAAGGGAGATGGTTGAAAAACATGAAATAAACAGAAAAGTCCAAATATCGGTTCCGATATTGATATCGTACAACGACACGCGCAAATTTTCGTTTTCACTGTAGCACCGCAAATCGCTTCTTAGCACGCAAAATTGGGCAATTTTAATACTTTAGGAATTAACCGTTGTGGTAGCCCTGTACAAATTACTACCTCGTGGTATATCAAATAAGTCTGATGAAAAGAAGCAGCTTAAGTGTTCAACAAGTTTGAGAGTGTTTTCTAATCAGATCAGAATAATTAAAATATGCTTAAATAGACTATGAAAGTAGGCCTATGAACTCAGTAGCTCATGTATATGGGATGGGCTTAGGATTAGATTAAGGATTGAGAATTTTCATGGAACTGCAGCAAAGAGGAGCAATAGAATAAAAAAAAATCCTAGATTTTGACAGGACTTGGTAATATCCAATGGTGTAAATGTATGAGCATTCCACTACACATGGAGACATGTTAAGAAAACAATTCTTACTTCATTATATGCAAAATAATCCTAGTTAACATATTTTCCAGGGGGAGAACCTTTATCTTTACTTCTTTCACCGTATTTCTAGTTTTCAATGATAATTTTCAATATTCATGTCTATTATCTAAGTCTTGAAAATCATTTATAAACAAACAGTGCATAATAAATATGTGTTGCGAATCAAAAGACTAATACAAGTCAAAGTCATTGAGAATGAGAGAAAAAATCAGAAATATTTATAACTAAAAAAAAGGATTGTGGAAAAGAAACTATATTAAAAATATAGCTTGAAACACACACAAAAAACAGACCCAGAGAATCACCACAAACGGCATAAAAATGGCAATAGAAAAAGGAGGAGTTATTAAGTCAACCTAATTTGTTTCCAAGCGGTTTGAAGAAAAAATAGTCTTATGCTTAACACTGGAAAGTGTACATGTTTAGTATTTAATAGGAAAAACCAAAGCAGTGATCTGAGTTTTGGTTCCTTTGCAGTTAGGCTAGTTCCAGTATTGCATTGACTTGAGATGAGTATTTGCTCTTTTGTATCAGTTGTCCATTCTGGTGCATGTTAAGAATAAACTTAAAGTAGGCCAAGCTGAAATTGTTGCAAATCGTGGCCGTTATTCTCTTAACGCCTTGGCTAGGCTTTGCTTAACAAATTTGGACTATTTCATTCTTTTTGTTTAAGGTGTTCTGTAAGGCTTTTCTGTAAGGTTCGCGATTTTAATGATACTGATATTCAGGATATTAGAGCATTGTATTTTAGTTACTGTAAATACCTTTCATATCTTCCTTGTTCATCTAGGAATCGTCATATTATTCAAATGGTTAGTGCAACTGATATATCATCATAGATAGATATCATCAAATCATTTTTTCTACTTACATGCTGTTTTCTTTTCTTTTTTTTTGTTTTTTTTTACAGGTCTCTGCATGATGAATATACATCGTGACAGAATAAAAGTCAAACAAGAAGCAATCATCCATAATGTCTTGAAAAGATTTAGCTCTAATCCAAGAAGATTAATGCTGATGTATATTGATGATTTATAATTTTTGGTGATTACTTATTAATAAAGATTTCATAGCTATGATAGAACTTGCTGGCAATGTAAGGTTTTGTGAACTGCAAATATAACTTCAGCTCCCCCTCCCGCCCTTCACAACAGAATCGGCTGCCCCCTCCCCTAAGCAAGAAGCTACGTACGCCCATGCCGACATAACTTCATCTCCCCCCACTATCACACAATTGACTGCCCCCCCCCTCCTAGACAATATGCTGCCTACGCCCATGACTACTAACAACTCAGCCCTAAATGGTTGGCCGAAAACGATAATCATTGGCAATCTGCCATCTTTCATCTCAGAATGTGCTCAAGCCATCTCAACCTTTCTTTCATTATAGTCCTAGAAAGCGGGATGCCACCACAGTTTTCTTACTGTCTGCAATGCAACACCGCCAGTCAGGTGGGTACCCAAAAATTGTGACCGGCGTTTACCCACCCAGAAAATATCCCCCCCACGGAAAATACCCCCCGCCAGAAAACACCCCCCCCCCCGGAAAATATCCCCCCTTCGGAAAATACCCCCGTGGAAAATACTCCCCCCTCCAAAAAAAAATACCTCCCCGGAAAATAACCCCCCACGGAAAATACCCCCGCGGAAATTACCCCTCCTGGAATATACCCCCCGACGGAAAATACCCCCCCCCCCGAAAAATACCCCCCCCCCCCCAAAAAAAAATACCCCCATAGAAAATAAGGGTTTCAAAATTTGAGAATTTTATTTGAGTTTTATTTTTTTAATTTCCGTAAGGGATGGAGTTTTGGTACTTGTGTATTATGCGCCACTCACGGAAGTTTACGCTGTGTAAAATTCGAGAACACATTGTTTTTTTTTAAGTTTCTTCGTTACTTTAGAACTAAATTTGCATATTAAGGGGGGAGGGGGGTTAGCATAACGGGTCTGCATGCAAAATGTGTTTAGTACAATTATTCTGCATATTAGAAAGATAGACAAATAAGTGCATTTTAAAGCCAAATTTACGGCCATGAACACACTAAAATAAAATAAATGAATATAGTGAATGGGGGTGGGGTTTTTTAACCCCCCCCCCCCAAAAAAATGCCCTCCCCCAGAAAAAATACCCCCCTTCCTTTGGAAAGTAACCCCCGCGGAAAATACCCCCTCCTTGGAAAATACTCTCATGGAAAATGCTCTCCCCCCCCCCGGGGGAAAATAAGGTTTCTAAATTTGGAACTTTTACTTGAGTTTTTTTTTTATAGTTGTAGTCAGTTTTTTTTATAATTCAAGTTAGAAAATATTTCTTTCTAGGTATATGGCCACTAAAAATTACAGAAGAATAGCGATGTATCTGAAAATTTTGTTAACTTAAAAAAAAAAACAAAAAAACATCCTAGTATAAAGTAAATGTAATGTTTCATAACCTGGGACTAAACAAGCCGAATCGTTGGGACTCAAAGCTATAAAAAGAGCTGACGCATTTGTAGTAGTCTTAATGTAAGTGTTTGAGGATATGATAGGCGTGGAGGGGGGGGGTGTTGTTTCCTTCCAGTCACTTTCGACAATTTGAAACGGCGCTAGACCTTTCAATTTCCAGGGCAACTAGGCCCCCTCCCACGTCACTTTTTCCCAAAATCGTCCAATCAAAATTTTGAGATAGTTTATTTCTTCAGCATAGTTGAAAGGCCCGATAAATATGTCTTTGGAGATAAAATGAAGCCCTACATCACCTGGGGAAATGTTTCTAGTTATAAAAATCACCCTTTGTTTTATTTGTTATTGGGAATTATGCATACATTTTTCGGGTGGAGAGGGGAGGACGAATTTTCTGCTGGGAGAATTTTAAAGAGTTTCCAGGTGATAAAATTTTAAGGAGAAATTTTACGCTGGGTGAATTTGCAAGAATTCATATACGAAATTTCTTTATATGTCTTGCTTTCTCTTTGCCGAGTTAATTTTAAAAGCGTGGGGATGTTAAGGGTAATTGTCCGGGGTAAATCTTCGCTACGATTGAATTATCCAGTGGATATTTCTATGAGAAGGGGTATTTTTCGTGGGGGAGGGTATTTTTTGGGTGGTTAAACATCTCCCCCCCCCCATTCACTATATTTATTAATGTTATTTTACTGTGTTTATGGCCGTATATTTGGCTTTAAAATATACTTATTTGTCTATCTATCTAATATGCAGAATAATTGTACCAAACACACTTTGCATGCAGACCCGTTATGCTTTCCCTCCCCCCCCCCTAATGTGCAAATCTATAGCGCAAATTTGTTTCAAAAGTAACGAAGAAACTAAAAAAAAACCGGCGTGTTCTCGAATAGTACACAGCGTAAACTTGAGTGAGTGGCGCATAATACACAAGTACCAAAATTTCTTCCCCCTACAGAAATTTAAAAATAAAACTCAAATAAAATTCTCAGATTTGGAAAGCCTTATTTTTCACGGGGGGTACTTTTATTTGAGAGGGGCATTTTCAGTGGGGGTATTTTCCGGGGGTATTTTCCGTGGGGGGGTGTTTTTCGTGGGGGAGGGGGTATTTTTCTCAGGAGGGGTATTTTCCGGGGGGGGAGTATTTTCCGCGGAGGGGTTTTTTTCGGGGAGGTATTCACCTAGAACCCCCAAAAATAAATGTAGGCTAATTTCTCTGGAAAACATCTACAAAAATTTCCTCGTTTCTCAGAGCGCCCATGATTCAGAACCATATTTGACCACTGTCATCCCTGTAGCTTTCAATAATCTATTCTTGGTTCACAGACTTATTTTCCCATTCTTCCAAACAATTTTCAATTGTAAAAAAAACCCACCAAGAGCCTTGGCTATTCTACTTGTGGCCTCTTCACTTCTCCCACCATCTTTACTAATAATATAACCAATCTTTACTAATAATAGTACAATCCTTAGTGAAGCTGCCCAGTTGATGTATCTTTTCATTTATCAATGTCACCTATTCATCTTAAATTTTTCCAAGCCTCAGCAACTTAGTCTTCTTCTTAACATTAATCTACAAGCCTATTCTAGCACCCTGAACTCGCAAAACATCTACAAGTTTATTAATTTTGCTCACAATTTCATCTAGGATGTTTAAATCATTAGCACAATCTATGTAAAGGAAATGTTTTCTTGCCCTGCCTTAAGTTATGTCCTGGGGGCATATTAGGTTTTTATACAAGGCGTTGTTGTAGAAACTTCAAAAAAGGCTCATTCGATTGGAAATTCAAAGGGCTAGTGCCCTTTTTAATAGTCGAAAGTGATTGGAGGGCAACTGCCCCCCATTCCCATCATTCCCCCAAACGCATCCAATCAAAATTTTGAGATAGCCATTTTGTTCAGCGTAGTTGATTTCCAGATAGAAAATATGTTTTTGAGGAGGACACTCCCCCACAACCCAGTGGGTAAGGGTTTTAAGTTATGCCCGGGGGGCATATAAGGTTTTATATAAGCCGTTGTCGTACAAACTTCAAAAAAGGCTCATTCGATTGGAAATTCAAAGGGCTAGTGCCCCTTTTAATAGTCGCAAGTGATCAGGGGGCAAATAGCCCCCCCCCCCGCGCCCATCATTCCCCCAATCATATACAATCAAAATTTTGAGATGGCCATTTGTTCAGCGTATTTGATTTCTAGATAGAAAATATGATTTTGAGGAGGACACTCCGCTACAACCCTAGGGGCAAGGGTTTTAAGTTATGCCCTGGGGGTTTATTAGGTTATTATAAAAAGTGTTGTCGTAGAAAGTTCAAAAAAGGCTAATTCAATTGGAATTTCAGAGAGCGAGTGCCGTTTTCAATAGTCGCAATTTATTGAGGGGCAACTAGCACCCTCTCCCACACCCAACATTCGCCGAACACATCCAATCACAACTTTAAGATAGCCATTTTGTTCAGCGTAGTTGATTTCCATATAGAAAATATGTTTTTGAGGAGAACACTCCCCCACAACCTTCGGGGCAAGGGTTGTAAGCTATGCCCTGGGGGCATGTAAGGTTTTTATAGAAGGCGCTGTTATAGAAACTTCAAAAAAGGCTCATTCGATTGGAAATTCAAAGGGCTAGCGCCTCGTTCTAATAGTCGAAAGTAATTGGAGGGTAACTAGGACCCCCCCCCCCGCGCCCGTTATTCCCCCAAATACATCCAATCAAAATTTTGAAATAGCCATTTTGTTCAGCGTAGTGGATTTCTAGATAGAAAATATGTTTTGAGGAGGACAATCCCCTACAACCCTCGGGGCAAGGGTTTTAAGTTATGCCCTGGGGGCATATAAGGTTTTTATAGAAGGCGTTGTCATAGAAACTTCAAGAAAGGCTAATTCGATTTGAAATTCAAAGGGCTAGTGCCCTTTTTAATAGTCGAAAGTGATTGGAGGGCAACTAACCCCCCCCCCCCTGCCCATTTTCCCCCCAAACACATCCAAATAAAATTTTGAGATAGCCATTTTGCTCAGCGTAGTTGATTTCCTGATAGAAATTAGGTTTTTGAGGAGGACACTTCCCCCCAATCCTCGGGGCAAGGGTTGTAAGCTATGCCCTGGGGGCATATAAGGTTTTTATAGAAGGTGTTGTCATAGAAACTTCAAAAAAGGCTCTTTTGATTGGAAATTCAAAGGTCTGGTTCCCTTTTTAATAGCTGAAAGTGATTGGACGGTAGCTAACACCCCTCTCACACCCACCTTTTCCCCAAACACATCCAATCAAAATTTTCAGATAGCCATTTGGTTCAACGTACTTTAAAGTTCTTTAAACATAGTGAGTCTCTCTCACTATGTATGCACCGTCGCGGGCATACACTGTTTTTGTCTGTGTCTTTTTCGGTTTTTGTGTCTGAATTTACGTATTTGTATGTGTTTTTGTCTCTCTCACTCTTTTTGCCTGTGTATCTGAGCGGGTGTTTGCTTATTCCAATGCATGTCTTTCTCGGTTTGTGAGTCTGAATCTACGTGTTTGTATGTGTTTTTTTGTCTATCCTCACTCTTTTTGCCACGTGTCTGGGCGGGTGTTTGCTTATTCCAAATGCACGTCTTTCTCGGACTGTATGTCTGAATCTACGTATTTGTATGTGTTTTTGTCTCTCTCACTCTTTTTGCCTGTGTGTCTGGGCAGGTGTTTGCATATTCCAATTAAATATCATTTTCAGTAGTGTGTGAGTATACGTATCTGTAGGTTTTTTGTCTCTCTAACTCTTTTTGCCTGTGTATATGGGCGGGTCTTTGTTAACTTCATTGCACGCCTTTTTAGATTTGTTAGTCTGAATCTACGTATTTATATATGTTTTCGTCTCTGTCACTCTTTCTGTCTGTGTGTCTGGGCGGGTGTTTGCTTATTCCAAATGCATGTCTTTCTCGGTATGTGAGTCTGAATCTACGTGTTTGTATGTGTTTTTTTGTCTATCCTCACTCTTTTTGCCACATGTCTGGGCGGGTGTTTGCTTATTCCAAATGCACGTCTTTATCAGACTGTATGTCTGAATCTACGTATTTGTATGTGTTTTTGTCTCTCTCACTCTTTTTGCCTGTGTGTCCGGGCGGGTGTTTGCATATTCCAATTAAATATCATTCTCGGTTAGTGTGTGTGAATCTACGTATTTGTATGTGTTTTTGTCTCTTTCACTCTTTCTGCCTGTGTGTCTAGGCGGGGTTTTGTTTATTCCAATGCTGTTATTTCTTGGTTTAAATGGCTGACTCTACGTTTTTGTAAGTGTTTTTGTCTCTCTCATATTTTTTGACTGTGTGTCTGGCTAGATGTTTGCTTATTCTAAATGCATGTCTTTCTCGGTTTGTGTGCCTGAATCTACGTGTTTGTACGTGTTTTTTTTTGTCTATTCTCACTCTTTTTGCCACGTCTCTGGGCGGGTGTTTGCTTATTCCAAATGCACGTCTTTCTCAGATTGTATGTCTGAATCTACGTATTTGTATGTGTTTTTGTCTCTCTCACTCTTTTTGCCTGTGTGTCTGGGCGGGTGTTTGCTTATTCCAAATAGATGTCTTTCTCGGATTGTGTGTCTGAATCTACGTATTTGTATGTGTTTTTGTCTCTCTCACTCTTTGTGCCTGTGTGTCTGGGCGGGTGTTTAATTGTTCCAAATGCATGTCTTTCTCGGTTTGTGTGTCTGAATCTGCGTATTTGTATGCTTTTTTGTCTCTCTCACTCTTTTTGCCTGTGTGTCAGGGCGGGTGTTTGCTTATTCCAAATGCATGTCTTTCTCGGTTTGTCTGTCTGAATCTACGTATTTGTATGTGTTTTTGTCTGTCTCACTCTTTTTGCCTGTGTGTCTGGTCGGGTGTTGTATTATTCTAAATGCATGTCTTTCTCGGTTTGTGTGTCGGAATCTAAGTATTTGTATCTGTTTTTGTCTCTCTCACTCTTTTTGCCTTTGTGTCTGGGTGGGTGTTTGGATATTCCAATTACATGTCTTTCTCGGTTTGTGTGTCTGATTCTACGTATTTGTATGTGTTTTTGTCTCTCTCACTCTTTTTTGCCTGTGTGTCTGGGTGGGTGTTTGCTTATTCCAATGCGCATCCTTCTCGGTTTGTATGTCTGAATCTATGCATTTGTGTGTGTTTTTGTCTAACCTACTATTTTTGGCTATGTGTCGGGGCGGGTGTGTGTTTTTTACAATGCATTTTTTTCTCGGTATGTGTGTCTGAATCTACGTATTTGTATGCGTTTTTGTCTCACTCACTCTTTTTGCCCGTGTGTCTGGGTGGGTGTTCGCTTATTCCAATGCATGTCTTTCTCGGTTTGTGTGTTTGAATCTGCGTGTTTGTATGTATTTTTTTTGTCTATCTTACTCTTTTTGCAACGTGTCTTTGCAGTGAGTCTCTCTCACTATGTATGCGCCGTCGCGGGCGTACACTGTTTTTGTCTTTGTCTTTTTCAGTTTTTGTGTCTGAATTTACGTATTTGTATGTGTTTTTGTCTCTCTCACACTTTTTGCCTGTGTGTCTGGGCGGCTGTTTGCTTATTTCAATGCATGTCTTTCCCGTTTTGTGTGTCTGAATCTACATATTTGTATATGTTTTTGTCTCTCTCACTCTCTTTTCTTGTGTGTCTGGGTGGGTGTTTGCTTATTCCAATGAATGTCTTTCCCGTTTTGTGTGTCTGAATCTACATATTTGTATATGTTTTGTCTCTCTCACTCTTTTTGCTTGTGTGTCTGGGTGGGTGTTTGCTTCTTCCAAATGCATGTCTTTCTCGGTTTGTCTGTCTGAATCTACGTATTTGTATGTGTCTTTGTCTCTCTCACTCTTTTTTCCTGTGTGTCTGGGTGGGTGTTTGCTTATTCCAAAACATGTCTTTCTCGGTTTGTGTCTCTGAATCTACGTATTTGTATATGTCTTTGTCTCTCTCACACTTTTTGCCTGTGTGTCTGGGCGGCTGTTTGCTTATTTCAATGCATGTCTTTCCCGTTTTGTGTGTCTGAATCTACATATTTGTATATGTTTTTGTCTCTCTCACTCTTTTTTCTTGTGTGTCTGGGTGGGTGTTTGCTTATTCCAATGAATGTCTTTCCCGTTTTGTGTGTCTGAATCTACATATTTGTATATGTTTTGTCTCTCTCACTCTTTTTGCTTGTGTGTCTGGGTGGGTGTTCGCTTATTCCAAAGCATGCCTTTCTCGGTTTGTGTGTCTGAATCTACGTATTTGTATGTGTCTTTGTCTCTCTCACTCTTTTTTCCTGTGTGTCTGGGCGGGTGTTTGCTTATTCCAAAACATGTCTTTCTCGGTTTGTGTCTCTGAATCTACGTATTTGTATTTGTCTTTGTCTCTCTCACTCTTTTGCCTGTGTGTCTGGGCGGGTGTTTGCTTATTCCAAAACATGTCTTTTCTCGGTTTGTGTGTCTGAATCTACGTATTTGTATGTGTCTTTGTCTCTCTCACTCTTTTTGCCTGTGTGTCTGGGCGGGTGTTTGCTTATTCCAAAACATGTGTTTCTCGGTTTGTGGGTCTGAATCCACGTATTTGTATGTGTTTTTGTCTCTCTCACTCTTTTTGCCTGTGTGTCTGGGCGGGTGTTTGCAAATTCCAAATGCATGTCTTTCTCGGTTTGTGTGTTTGAATATACGTATTTGTATGTGTTTTTGTCTCTGTCACTCTTTTTTGCCTGTGTGTCTGGGCGGGTGTTTGCTTATTCCAATGCATGTCTTTCTCAGTCTGTGTGTCTGAATCTACATATTTGTATGGGTTTTTGTCTCTCCCACTCCTTTTGCCTGTGTGTCTGGGTGGTTGTTTGCTTATTCCAATAAATGTCTCGACTATGTCGAGACAAAATGTCGACTATTAAAACGCCTCGTTTTAATAGTCGAAAGTAATTGGAGGGTAACTAGGACCCCCCCCCCCCGCGCCCATTATTCCCCCAAATACATCCAATCAAAATTTTGAAATAGCCATTTTGTTCAGCGTAGTGGATTTCTAGATAGAAAATATGTTTTGAGGAGGACAATCCCCTACAACCCTCGGGGCAAGGGTTTTAAGTTATACCCTGGGGGCATATAAGGTTTTTATGGAAGGCGTTGTCGTAGAAACTTCAAGAAAGGCTAATTCGATTTGAAATTCAAAGGGCTAGTGCCCGTTTTAATATTCAAAAGTGATTGGAGAGCAACTAACCCCCCCGCTGCCCATTTTCCCCCCAAACACATCCAAATAAAATTTTGAGATAGCCATTTTGGTCAGCGTAGTTGATTTCCTGATAGAAATTAGCTTTTTGAGGAGAAAACTCCCCCACAACCCTCGGGGCAAGGGTTGTAAGCTATGCCCTGGGGGCATATAAGGTTTTTATAGAAGGCGTTGTCATAGAAACTTCAAAAAAGGCTCTCTTGATTGGAAATTCAAAGGGATAGTGCTCTTTTTAATAGTTGAAAGTGATTGGACGGTAACTAACCCTCCTCTCGCGCCCACCTTTTCCCTAAACACATCCAATCAAAATTTTCAGATAGCCATTTGGTTCAACGTACTTTAAAGTTCTTTAAACATAGTGAGTCTCTCTCACTATGTATGCGCCGTCGCGGGCGTATACTGTTTTTGTCTGTGTCTTTTTCGGTTTGTGTGTCTGAATCTACGTATTTGTATGTGTTTTTGTCTCTCTCACTCTTTTGCCTGTGTGTCTTGGCGGGTGTTTGCTTATTTCAATGCATGTCTTTCCCGGTTTGTTTGTCTAAATCTACATATTTGTATATTTTTTTGTCTCTCTCACTCTTTTTGCTTGTGTGTCTGGGTGGGTGTTTGCTTATTCCAATGCATGTCTTTCCCGTTTTGTGTGTCTGAATCTACATATTTGTATATGTTTTTGTCTCTCTCACTCTTTTTGCTAGTGTGTCTGGGTGGGTGTTTGTTTATTCCAATTCAAATCTTTCTTGGTTTGTGTTTCTGAATCTACGTATTTGTATGTGTCTTTGTCTCTCTCACTATTTTTTCCTGTCTTTCTGAGCGGGTGTTTGCTTATTCCAAAACAATTCTTTCTCGGTGTTTATCTCTGAATCTACGTATTTGTATGTGTTTTTGTCTCTCTCAGTCTTTTTGCCAGTCTGTCTGGGCCGGTGTATGCTTATTCCAAAACATATCTTTCTTTGTATGTGGGTCTGAATCTACGTATTTGTATGTGTTTTTGTCTCTCTCACTTTTTTTGCCGGTGTGTATGGGTGGGGGTATGCATGTCTTTCTTGGTTTGTGTGTCTGCATCTACGTATTTGTATGTGTTTTAGTCTCTCTCACTCTTTCTGACTGTGTGTGGGCGGGTGTTTGCTTATTCCAATGCATGCCTTTCTCGGTTTGTGTGTCTGAATCTACGTATTTGTATGTGTTTTTGTCTCTCTCACTCTTTTTGCCTGTGTGTCTGGGCGGGTGTTTGCTTATTCCAAAACATATCTTTCTCGGTTTGTGGGTCTGAATCCACGTATTTGTATGTGTTTTTGTCTCTCTCACTCTTTTTGCCTGTGTGTCTGGGCGGGTGTTTGCAAATTCCAAATGCATGTCGTTCTCAGTTTGTGTATTTGAATATACGTATTTGTATGTGTTTTTGTCTCTGTTACTCTTTTTTGCCTGTGTGTCTGGGCGGGTGTTTGCTTATTCCAATGCATGTCTTTCTCAGTTTGTGTGTCTGAATATACGTATTTGTATGTGTTTTTGTCTCTCTCACTCTTTTTGCCTGTTTGTCTGGGCAGGTGTTTGCATATTCCAAATGCATGTCTTTCTTGGTTTTTGTGTTTGAATCTACGTATTTGTTTGTGTTTTTGTCTCTCTCACTCTTTTTGCCTGTGTGTCTGGGCGGGTGTTTGCATATTCCAATTAAATTTCATTCTCGGTTAGTAAGTCTAAATCTACGTATTTGTTTGTGTTTTTGTGTCTCTTAATCTTTCTGCCTTTGTGTTTGGGCGGGTATTTGCTTATTCCAATGCATGTGTTTCTCGGTTTGTGCTTCTGAATCTACGTATTTTTATGCGTGTTTGTCTCTCTCACTCTTTTTTCTTGTGTTTCTGGGCAGGTGTTTGCTTATTCCAATGCATATCTTTATCTGTTTGTGTGTCTGAATCTACGTATTTGTATGTGTTTTTGTCTTTCTCACTCTTTTTGCCAGTGTGTCCGGGCAGGTGTTTGCATATTCCAATTAAATATCATTTTCAGTAGTGTGTGAATCTACGTATTTGTATGTGTTTTTGTCGTTCTCATTCTTTGCACCATAGTGTCTGGGCGGTTGTTCGCTAATTTCAATGCGTGTGTTTCTTAGTTTGTGCGTCTGAATTTACTTATTTTTAAGTGTTATTATTTTTCTCACTCTTTTTGCTTCTGTGCCTTGGTTGGTGTTTGCTTATTCCATTGCTTGTCTTTCCCGTTTTGTGTGTCTGAATCTACATATTTGTATATTTTTTTGTCTCTCTCACTCTTTTTGCTTGTGTGTCTGGGTGGGTGTTTGCTTATTCCAATGCATGTCTTTCCCGGTTTGTGTGTGTGAATCTACATATTTGTATGTTTTTTTGTCTCTCTCACTCTTTTTGCTTTTGTGTCTGGGTGGGTGTTTGCTTATTCCAATGCATGTCTTTCTCGGTTTGTGTGTCTGAATCTACGTATTTGTATGTGTTTTTGTCTCTCTCACTCTTTTAGCCAGCGTGTCTGGGCGGGTGTTTGCTTTTTCCAAAACATATCCTTTTCGGTTTGTGGGTCTGAATCTACGTATGTTTATGTGTTTTTGTCTCTCTCACACTTTTTCCTGTGTGTCTGGGTGGGTGTTTGAAAATTCCAAATGCATGTCTTTCTCGGTTTGTGTGTTTGAATATACGTATTTGTATGTGTTTTTGTCTCTCTCACTCTTTTTTGCCTGTGTTTCTGGGCGGGTGTTTGCTTATTCCAATGCATGTCTTTCTCGGTTTGTGTGTCTGAATCTACATATTTGTATGTGTTTTTGTCTCTCTCACTCCTTTTGCCTGTGTGTCTGGGCAGGTGTTTGCTTATTCCAATAAATGTCTTTCTCGGTTTGTTTGTCTGAATCTATGTATTTGTATGTGTTTTTGTCTCTCTCACTCTTTTTGCCTGTGTGTCTGGGCGGCTGTTTGCATATTCCAAATGCATGTCTTTCTCGGTTTTGTGTTTGAATCTACGTATTTGTATGTGTTTTTGTCTCTCTCACTCTTTTTGCCTGTGTGTCTGGTCGGGTGTTTGCATATTCCAATTAAATGTCATTCTCGGTTAGTAAATCTGAATCTATGTATTTGTATATGTTTTTGTCTCTCTCACTCTTTTTGCCTGTGTGTCTGGGCGGGTGTTTGCTTATTCAAATGCTTGTCTTCCTTGGTTTGTGTGTCTGAATCTACGTATTTGTATGTGTTTTTGTCTCTCTCACTCTTTTTGCCTGTGAGTCTGGGCGGATGTTTGCTTATTCCAAATGCATGTCTTTCTCGGTTTGTGTGCCTGAATCTACGTGTTTGTACGTGTTTTTTTTTGTCTATTCTCACTCTTTTTGCCACGTCTCTGGGCGGGTGTTTGCTTATTCCAAATGCACGTCTTTCTCAGACTGTATGTCTGAATCTATGAATTTTTATGTGTTTTTGTCTCTCTCACTCTTTTTGCCTGTGTGTCTGGGCGGGTGTTTGCTTATTCCAAATGCATCTCTTTCTCGGATTGTTTGTCTGAATCTACGTATTTGTATGTGTTTTTGTCTCTCTAACTCTTTGTGCCTGTGTGTCTGGGCGGGTGTTTAATTATTCCAAATGCATGTCTTTCTCGGTTTGTGTGTCTGAATCTACGGATTTGTATGCTTTTTTGTCTCTCTCACTCTTTTTGCCTGTGTGTCAGGGCGGGTGTTTTCTTCTTCAAAATGCATGTCTTTCTCGGTTTGTCTGTCTGAATCTACGTATTTGTATGTGTTTTTGTCTCTCTCACTCTTTTTGCCTGTGTGTCTGGTCGGGTGTTGTATTATTCTAAATGCATGTCTTTCTCGGTTTGTGTGTCTGAATCTAAGTATTTGTATCTGTTTTTGTCTCTCTCACTCTTTTTGCCTTTGTATCTGGGTGGGTGTTTGCATATTCCAATTACATGGCTTTCTCGGTTTGTGTGTCTGATTCTACGTATTTGTATGTGTTTTTGTCTCTCTCACTCTTTTTTGCCTGTGTGTGTGAGTGGTTGTTGGCTTATTCAAATGCACGTCCTCCGCTGTTTGTGTGTCTGAATATATGTATTTTTGTGTGTTTTTGTCTCTCTCACTCTTTTTGCCTGTGTATCGAGGCAGGTGTTTGCTTATTCCAATGCATGTCTTCCTCGGTTTGTTTGTCTGAATCTACGTATTTGTATGCGTTTTTATCTCACTCGCTCTTTTTGCCCGTGTGTCTGGGTGGGTGTTCGCTTATTCCAATGCATGTCTTTCTTGGTTTGTGTGTTTGAATCTGCGTGTTTGTATGTATTTTTTTGTCTATCTTACTCTTTTTGCAACGTGTCTGGGTGGGTGTTTCATTATTCCAAATGCATGTCTTTCTTGGATTTTATGTCTGAATCTACGTATTTGTATGTGTTTTTGTCTCTTTCACTCTTTTTGCCTGTGTGTCTGCGCGGGTCTTTGCTTATTCCAAATATATGTCTTTCTCGGTTTTTGTGTCTGAATCTACGTATTTGTATGTGTTTTTGTCTTTCTCACTCTTTTTGCCTGTGTGTCTGGGCTGGTTTTTGCTTATTCAAAATGCATGTCTTTCTCGGTTTGTGTGTCTGAATTTACGTTTTTGTATAGGTTTTTATCTCTCTCATTCTTTTTGCCTGTGTGTCTGGGTGGGTGTTTGCTTATTCCAATGCATGTCTTTCTCGGTTTGTGTGTCTGAATCTACGTATTTGTATGTGTTTTTGTGTCTCTCACTTTTTTTGCCTGTGTCTGGGTGGGTGATTGCTTATTCCAAATGCATGTCTTTTTCGGTATGTGTGTCTGAATATACGTATTTGTATGTGTTTTTGTCTCTCTCACTCTTTTTGCCTGTGGGTCTGGGCGGGTGTTTTCTTATTCCAAATGCATGTCTTTCTCGGTTTTTGTGTTTGAATCTACGTATTTGTTTGTGTTTTTGTCTCCCTCACTCTTTTTGCCTGTGTGTCTGGGCAGATGTTTGCTTATTCCAATGAATGTCTTTTTCTGTTTGTTCGTCTGATTCTACTCAGTTTGATGTGTTTTTGTCTCTGTCACTCTTTTTTCCTGTGTATCTGGTCGGTTGTTTGCTTATTACAAATGCATGTCTTTCTCGGTATGTGAGTATGAATCTACGTATTTGTATGTGTTTTCGTCTCTCTCACTCTTTTTGCCTGTGCATCTGGGCGGGTGTTTGCGTATTCCAATGCGCGTGTTTCTCGGGATGTTTGACTGAATCTACGTATTTGTATGTGTTTTTGTCTCTCTCACTCTTTTTTCCTGTGTGTCTGGGAGGGTGTTTGCTTATTCCAAATGCATGTCTTTCACGGTCTGTGTGTCTGAATGTACGTGTTTGTATGTGTTTTTTTGTCTATCCTCACTCTTTTTGCCACGTGTCTAGGCGGGTGTTTGCTTATTCCAATAAATGTCTTTCTCGGTTTGTGTGTCTGAATCTATGTATTTGAATGTGTTTTTTTCTCTCTCACTCTTTTTGCCTGTGTGTCTGGGCGGCTGTTTGCTTATTCCAAATGCAGGTCTTTCTCGGTTTTGTGTTTGAATCTACGTATTTGTATGTGTTTTTGTCTCTCTCACTTTTTTTGCCTTTGTGTCTTGGCCGGTGTTTGCATATTCCAATTAAATGTCATTCTCGGTTAGCAAATCTGAATCTACGTAGTTGTATGATTTTTTGTCTCTCTCAATCTTTTTGCCTGTGTGTCTGGGCGGGTGCTTGCTTATTCCAATGCTTGTTTTTCTTGGTTTTTGTGTCTGAATCTACGTATATTTATGCGTTTTTGTCTCTCTCACTCTTTTTGCCTGTGTATCTGGGCCGGTGTTTGCTTATTCCAATGCATGTCTTTTTCGGTTTGTGTGTCTAAATCTACGTATTTGTATATGTTTTTGTCTCTCTCACTCTTTTTGCCTGTGTGTCTGGGCGGGTGTTTGCTTATTCCAAATGCATGTCTTTCTCAGACTGTATGTCTGAATCTACGTATTTGTATGTGTTTTTGTCTCTCTCACTCTTTTTGCCTGTGTGTCCGGGCGGGTGTTTGCATATTCCAATTTAATATCATTCTCTGTTAGTGTGTCTGAATCTACGTATTTGTATGTGTTTTTGTCTCTCTCACTCTATTTGCCTGTGTGTCTGGGCGGGTGTTTGCTTATTCCAATGCATGTTTTTCTTGGTTTTTGTGTCTGAATCTACGTATTTGTATGTGTTTTTGTCTCTCTCACTATTTTTGCCTGTGTGTCTGGGCGGATGTTTGCTTATTCCAAATGCATGTCTTTCTCGGTTTGTGTGCCTGAATCTACGTGTTTGTACGGGTTTTTTTGTCTATTCTCACTCTTTTTGCCACGTCTCTGGGCGGGTGTTTGCTTATTCCAAATGCACGTCTTTCTCAGATTGTGTGTCTGAATCTACGTATTTGTATGTGTTTTTGTCTCTCTCACTCTTTTTGCCTGTGTGTCTGGGCGGGTGTTTGCTTATTCCAAATGCATGTCTTTCTCGGTTTGTGTGTCTGAATCTACGTATTTGTATGTGTTTTTGTCTCTCTAACTCTTTTTTCCTATGTGTCTGGGCGGGTGTTTAATTGTTCCAAATGCATGTCTTTCTCGGTTTGTGTGTCTGAATCTACGTATTTGTATGCATTTTTGTCTCTCTCACTCTTTTTGCCTGTGTGTCTGGGCGGGTGTTTGCTTCTTCCAAATGCATGTCTTTCTCGGTTTGTCTGTCTGAATCTACGTATTTGTATGTGTTTTTGTCTCTCTCACTCTTTTTGCCTATGTGTCTGGTCGGGTGTGGTATTATTCTAAATGCATGTCTTTCTCGGTTTGTGTGTCTGATTCTACGTATTTGTATGTGTTTTTGTCTCTCTCACTCTTTTTTGGCTGTGTGTCTGGGCGAGTGTTTGCTTATTCCAATGCATGTCTTTCTTGGTATATGTGTCTGAATCTATGTATTTTTGTGTGTTTTTGTCTCTCTCACTCTTATTGGCTGTGTGTCTAGGCGGGTGTTTGCTTATTCCAATGCATGTCTTCCTCGGTTTGTGTGTCTGAATCTACGTATTTGTATGCGTTTTTGTCTCACTCACTCTTTTTGCCCGTGTGTCTGGGTGGGTGTTCGCTTATTCCAATGCATGTCTTTCTCGGTTTGTGTGTTTGAATCTGCGTGTTTGTATGTATTTTTTTGTCTATCTTACTCTTTTTGCAACGTGTCTGGGTGGGTGTTTCATTATTCCAAATGCATGTCTTTCTCGGATTTTATGTCTGAATCTACGTATTTGTATGTGTTTTTGTCTCTTTCACTCTTTTTGCCCGTGTGTCTGGGCGGGTGTTTGCTTATTCCAAATATATGTCTTTCTCGGTTTTTGTGTCTGAATCTACGTATTTGTATGTGTTTTTGTCTTTCTCACTTATTGTGCCTGTGTGTCTGGGCTGGTTTTTGCTTATTCAAAATGCATGTCTTTCTCGGTTTGTGTGTCTGAATCTACGTATTTGTATGAGTTTTTATCTCTCTCACTCTTTCTGCCTTTGTTTCTGGGCGGGTGTTTGATTCTTCCAAATGCATGTTTTTCTCGATTTGAGTGTCTGAACTTTCGTAATGTCATGTATTCTCTTCTCTCTCACTCTTTTTGCCTGTGTGTCTGGGTGGATGTTTAACTATTCCAATGCATGTATTTATCGGTTTGTGTGTCTAAATCTATGTATTTGTATGTGTTTTTGTCTCCTCACTCTCTTTGGCACTGTGTTTGGGCGGGTGTTTGCTTATTCCAATGAATGTCTTTCTCGTTTTTTTTGTCTGAATCTACGTATTTGCATGTGTTTTTGTCTCTCATTCGTTTTTCCTGTGTGTCTGGGCGGGTGTTTGCTTATTCCAATGCATGACTTTCTCTGTTTGTGCGTCTGAAACTACGTATTTGTATGTGTTTTTGTCCCCCTCATTCTTTTTGCCTGTGTGTCTAAGCGGGTGTTTGCTTATTCCAAATGCATGAGTTTCTCGGTTTTTGTGTTTGAATCTACTTATTTGTATGTGTTTTGGTCTCTCCAACTCTTTTTGTCTGTGTGTCTGGGCGGGTGTTTGCTTATCCCAAATGCATCTCTTTCTCGGTTTTGTGTCTGAATCTACGTATTTGTATGTGTTTTTGTTTCTCTCACTCTTTTTGCCTGTGTGTCTGGGCGGGTTTTTGCTTATTCCAATGCATGTCTTTTTCGGTTTGTTTGTGTGAATCTATATCTTTGTATGTGTTTTTATCTCTCTCACTCGTTTTGCCCGTTTATCTGGGTGGGTGTTTTCTTATTCCAGTGCATGTCTTTCTCGGTTTGTGTGTCTGAATCTACGTATTTGTATGTGTTTTCGTATCTCTCACTCTTTTTGCCCGTGTGTCTGGGCGGGTGTTTGGTTATTCCAATGCATGTCTTTCTCGGTTTGCGTGTCTGAATCTACGTATTTTTATGTGTTTTTGTCTCTCTCACTCTTTTTGACTGTGTGTCTGGGCGGGTGTTTGCTTATTCCAAATACATGTCTTTCTCGGATTGTTTGTCTGAATCTACGTATTTGTATGTGTTTTTGTCTCTCTCACTCTTTGTGCCTGTGTGTCTGGGCGGGTGTTTAATTGTTCCAAATGCATGTCTTTCTCGGTTTGTGTGTCTGAATCTACGTATTTGTATGCATTTTTGTCTCTCTCACTCTTTTTGCCTGTGTGTCAGGGCGGGTGTTTGCTTCTTCCAAATGCATATCTTTCTCGGTTTGTCTGTCTGAATCTACGTATTTGTATGTGTTTTTGTCTCTCTCACTCTTTTTGCCTGTGTGTCTGGTCGGGTGTTGTATTATTCTAAATGCATGTCTTTCTCGGTTTTTGTGTCTGAATCTAAGTATTTGTATCTGTTTTTGTCTCTCTCACTCTTTTTGCTTTTGTATCTGGGTGGGTGTTTGCATATTCCAATTACATGGCTTTCTCGGTTTGTGTGTCTGATTCTACGTATTTGTATGTGTTTTTGTCTCTACGACTCTTTTTTGCCTGTGTGTCTGGGTGGGTGTTTGCTTATTCAAATGCATGTCTTTCTCTGTTCGTGTGTCTGAATCTACGTATTTGCATGTGTTTGTGTCTCTCTCACTCTTTTTGCCTGTGTGTCTGGGCGGGTGTTTGCTGATTCCAATGCATGTATTTCTCGGTTTGTGTGTCTGAATCTACGTATTTGTATGCGTTTTTATCTCACTCGCTCTTTTTGCCCGTGTGTCTGGGTGGGTGTTCGCTTATTCCAATGCATGTTTTTCTTGGTTTGTGTGTTTGAATCTGCGTGTTTGTATGTATTTTTTTGTCTATCTTACTCTTTTTGCAACGTGTCTGGGTGGGTGTTTCATTATTCCAAATGCATGTCTTTCTTGGATTTTATGTCTGAATCTACGTATTTGTATGTGATTTTGTCTCTTTCACTCTTTTTGCCTGTGTGTCTGCGCGGGTCTTTGCTTATTCCAAATATATGTCTTTCTCGGTTTTTGTGTCTGAATCTACGTATTTGTATGTGTTTTTGTCTTTCTCACTCTTTGTGCCTGTGTGTCTGGGCTGGTTTTTGCTTATTCAAAATGCATGTCTTTCTCGGTTTGTGTGTCTGAATTTACGTTTTTGTATGCGTTTTTATCTCTTTCATTCTTTTTGCCTTTGTGTCTGGGTGGGTGTTTGCTTATTCCAAATGAATGTATGTCTCAATTTGTGTGTCTGAATATACGTGTTTTTATGTGTTGTTGTCTCTCTCACCCTTTTTGAATGTGTATCTGAGTGGGTGTTTGCTTATTCCAATGAATGTCTTTCTTAGTTTGTGTGTCTGAATTTACGTCTTTTTATGTGTTTTTGTCTCTCTCACTCTTTTTGCCTGTGTGTCTGGGCGGGTGTTTTCTTATTCCAAATGCATGTCTTTCTCAGTTTGTGTGTCTGAATCTACGTATTTGTTTGTGTTTTTGTCTCCCTCACTCTCTTTGGCTGTGTGTTTGGGCGGGTGTTTGCTTATTCCAATGCATGTCTTTCTCGTTTTTTTTTGTCTGAATCTACGTATTTTTTTGTGTTTTTGTCTTTCTCACTCTTTTTGCTGGTGTGTCTTGGCGGGTGTTTGCTTATTTCAATGCGTGTCTTCCTCGGTTTGTGTGTCTGAATCTACGTATTTGTATGCGTTTTCGTCTCTCTCACTCTTTTTGCCTGTGCATCTGGGCGGTTGTTTGCGTATTCCAATGCATGTGTTTCTCAGTTTGTGTGTCTGTATCTTCGTATTCGTATGTGTTTTTGTCACTCTCACCCTTTTTGCCTGTGTGTCTGGGCGGGTGTTTGCTTATTCCAAATGCATTTCATTCTCGTTTTGTGTGTCTGAATGTACGTGTTTGTATGTGTTTTTTTGTCTATCCTCACTCTTTTTGCCACGTGTCTAGGCGGGTGTTTGCTTATTCCAATAAATGTCTTTCTCGGTTTGTGTGTCTGAATCTACGTATTTGTATGTGTTTTGTCTCTCTCACTCTTTTTGCCTGTGTGTCTGGGCGGCTGTTTGCATATTCCAAATGCATGTCTTTCTCGGTTTTTGTGTTTGAATCTACGTATTTGTATGTGTTTTTGTCTCTCTCACTCTTTTTGCCTGTGTGTCTGGGTGGGTGTTTGCATATTCCAATTAAATGTCATTCTCGGTTAGCAAGTCTGAATCTACGTATTTGTATGATTTTTTATCTCTCTCTCTGTTTTTTCTTGTGTGTCTGGGCGGGTGTTTGCTTATTCCAGTACATAGCTTCCTTAGTTCGTGTGTTAGAAGCTACGTATTTGTGTGTGTTTTTGTGCCTTTCGCTCTGTTTGCCTTACTGTGTTGGCGAGTGTATGCTTATTCCAATGCAAGTCTTTCTCGGTTTGTCTGTCTTAACCTACGGATTTGGATATGTTTTTGTCTCTCTCACTCTTTTTGCCTGTGTCTTGGCGGGTGTTTGCTTATTCCAAATGCATGTCTTTCTCGGTTTGTGAGTCTGAATCTACGTGTTTGCATGTGTTTTTTGTCTATCCTCACTCTTTTTGCCACGTGTCTGGGCGGGTGTTTGCTTATTCCAAATGCACGTCTTTCTCAGACTGTATGTCTGAATCTACGTATTTGTATGTGTTTTTGTCTCTCTCACTCTTTGTGCCTGTGTGTCCGGGCAGGTGTTTGCATATTCCAATTAAATATCATTTTCGAGTAGTGTGTCTGAATCTACGTATTTGTATGTGTTTTTGTCTCTCTCACTCTTTTTGCCTGTGTGTCTGGGCGGGTGTTTGCTTATTCCAATGCATGTATTTCTCGGTTTGTGTGTATGAATCTACGTATTTGTATGTGCTTTTGTCTCTCTCACTATTTTTTGCCTGTGTGTCAGGGCGGGTGTTTGCTTCTTCCAAATGCATGTCTTTCTCGGTTTGTCTGTCTGAATCTACGTATTTGTATGTGTTTTTGTCTCTCTCACTCTTTTTGCCTATGTGTCTGGTCGGGTGTGGTATTATTCTAAATGCATGTCTTTCTCGGTTTGTGTGTCTGATTCTACGTATTTTTATGTGTTTTTGTCTATCTCACTCTTTTTTGGCTGTCTGTCTAGGTAGGTGTTTGCTTAGTCAAATGCTATTATTTCTCGGTTTGTGTATCTGGATATACGTATTTGTTTGTGTATTAGTCTCTCTCATTCTTTTTGCCTTTGTGTCGGGGTAGGTGTTTGGTTATTACAATGCATGTCTTCCTCGGTTTGTGTGTCTAAATCTACGTATTTGTATGCGTTTTTGTCTCACTCACTCTTTTTGCCCGTGTGTCTGGGTGGGTGTTCGCTTATTCCAATGCATGTCTTTCTCGGTTTGTGTGTTTGAATCTGCGTGTTTGTATGTATTTTTTTGTCTATCTTACTCTTTTTGCAACGTGTCTGGGTGGGTGTTTCATTATTCCAAATGCATGTCTTTCTTGGATTTTATGTCTGAATCTACGTATTTGTATGTGTTTTTGTCTCTCTCACTCTTTTTGCCCGTGTGTCTGGGCGGGTGTTTGCTTATTCCAAATATATGTCTTTCTCGGTTTTTGTGTCTGAATCTACGTATTTGTATGTGTTTTTGTCTTTCTCACTTATTGTGCCTGTGTGTCTGGGCTGGTTTTTGCTTATTCAAAATGCATGTCTTTCTCGGTTTGTGTGTCTGAATCTACGTATTTGTATGCGTTTGTATCTCTCTCATTCTTTTTGCCTTTGTGTCTGGGTGGGTGTTTCCTTATTCCAAATGCATGTCTTTCTCGGTTTGTGCGTCTGAATCTACGTATTTGTATGTGTTTTTGTCTCTATCACTTTTTTTTGCCTGTTTGTCTGGGTGGTTGTTTGCTTATTCCAATGCAAGTCTTTCTCAGTATGTGTGTCTGAATCTACGTATTTGTTTGTGTTTTTGTGTCTCTCACTCTTTTTGGCTGTGTGTTTGGGCGGGTGTTTGCTTATTTAAATGCATGTCTTTCTCGTTTTTTTTGTCTGAATCTACGTATTTGTATGTGTTTTTGTCTCTCTCACTCTTTTTGCCTGTGTGTCTGGGCGGGTGTTCGCTTATTCCAATGCATGTCTTTCTCTGTTTGTGCGTCTGAAACTACGTATTTGTATGTGTTTTCGTCCCCCTCGTTCTTTTTGCCTGTGTGTCTAAGCGGGTGTTTGCTTATTCCAAATGCATGAGTTTCTCGGTTTTGTGTTTGAATCTACTTATTTGTATGTGTTTTGGTCTCTCCAACTCTTTTTGTCTGTGTGTCTGGGCGGGTGTTTGCTTATCCCAAATGCATCTCTTTCTCGGTTTTGTGTCTGAATCTACGTATTTGTATGTGTTTTTGTTTCTCTCACTCTTTTTGCCTGTGAGTCTGGGTGGGTTTTTGCTTATTCCAATGCATGTCTTTCTCGGTTTTTGTGTTTGAATCTATGTATTTGTATGTGTTTTTGTCTCTCTCACTCTTTTTGCCCGTGTGTCTGGGTGGGTGTTTTCTTATTCCAGTGCATGTCTTTCTCGGTTTGTATGTCTGAAACTACGTATTTGTATGTGTTTTCGTCTCTCTCACTCTATTTGTCTGTATGTCTGGGCGGGTTTTTGCTTTTTCCAATGCATGTCTTTCTCAGTTTGTGTGTCTGAATCTACGTATTTTTATGTATTTTTGTCTCTCTCATTCTTTTTGTCTGTGTGTCTGGGCGGGTGTTTGCTTATTCCAAATGAATGTCTCCCGGTTTGTGTGTCTGAATCTACGTATTTGTATGCGTTTTTGTCTCTCTCACTCTTTTTGCTTGTGTGTTTTGGCGGGTGTTTGCTTATTCCAATGTATATCTTTCTCGGTTTGTGTGTCTGAATCTATGTATTTGCATATGTTTTTGTCTCTCTCACTCTTTTTGTCTTTGTGTCTGAGTGGGTGTTTGCTTATTTCAGTGCATGTCTTTCACGGTTTGTGTGTCTGAATCTAAGTATTTGTATGCGTTTTTGTCTCTCTCACGCTTTTTGCCTGTGTGTCTGGGCGGGTGTTTGCTTATTCCAAATGCATGTCTCTCAGTTTGTGTGTCTGAATCTACGTATTTGTATGTGTTTTTGTCTCTCTCACTCTTTTTGCCTGTGCATCTGGGCGGGTTTTTGCTTTTTCCAATGCATGTCTTTCTCGGTTTGTGTGTCTGAATCTACGTATTTGTATGTGTTTTTGTCTCTCTCAATCTTTTTGTCTGTGTGTCTGGGAGGGTGTTTGCTTATTCCAGTTCATGTCTTTCTCGGTTTGTGTGTCTGAATCTACGTATTTGTATGTGTTTTTTCTCTCTCACTATTTTTTGCCTGTGTGTCTGGGCGGGTGTTTGGTTATTCCAATGCATGTCTTTCTCAGTTTGCGTGTCTGAATCTACGTATTTTTATGTATTTTTGTCTCTCTCATTCTTTTTGTCTGTGTGTCTGGGCGGGTGTTTGCTTATTCCAAATGAATGTCTCTCGGTTTGTGTGACTGAATCTACGTATTTGCATTTGTTTTTGTCTCTCTCACTCCTTTTGTCTGTGTGTCTGGGTGGGTGTATTCATGTCTTTATCAGTATGTCTGTCTGAATCTACGTATTTGTCTGTGTTTTCTTCTCTCTTACTCTTTTTGACTCTGTGTCTGTGCGGGTATTTGATTATTCCAATGCATGTCTTTCTCGGTTTGTTTGTCTGAATATAAGTATTTTTATGTGTTTTTTTTATCTCACTCTTTTTTGCCTGTGTGTCTGGGCGGGTGTTTGCTTATTCCAAATGCATGTCTCTCAGTTTGTGTGTCTGAATCTACGTGTTTGTATGTGCTTTTTTGTCTATCCTCACTCTTTTTGCCACGTGTCTGGGCGGGTGTTTGCTTATTCCAAATGCACGTCTTTCTCAGACTGTATGTCTGAATCTACGTATTTGTATGTGTTTTTGTCTCTCTCACTCTTTTTGCCTGTGTGTCAGGGCAGGTGTTTGCATATTCCAATTAAATATCATTTTCGGGTAGTGTGTCTGAATCTACTTATTTGTAAGTGTTTTTATCTCTCTGACTCTTTTTGCCAGTGTGCCTGGGTGGGTGTTTGCTTATTCCAATGCATGTCTGTTTCGGGTTGTGTGACTGAATCGACGTATTTGTATGTGTTTTTGTCTCTCTGACTCTCTTTTAGACTGTGTGTCTGGGCAGGTGTTTGCTTCTTCCAAATGCATGTCTTTCTCGGTTTGTGTGCCTGAATCTACGTGTTTGTATGTGTTTTTGTCTCTCTCACTCTTTTTGCCTGTGTGTCTGGTCGGGTGTGGTATTATTCTAAATGCATGGCTTTCTCGGTTTGTGTGTCTGAATCTTCGTATTAGTAGGTTTTTCTATCTCTCTCACTCTTTTTTGCCTTCGTGTCTTAGAGGGAGTTTCTTTATTCTAATGCGTGTCTTTCTCGGTTTGTTTGCCTGAATATACGTTTATGTGTTTTTGTCTCTCCCACTCTTCTTGAATATGTGTCGTGGCGGGTGTTTGCTTATTCAAATGCTTGTCTTCCTCGGTTTGTGTGCCTAAATCTACGTATTTGTATGCGTTTTTGTCTCACTCACTCTTTTTGCCCGTGTGTCTGGGTGGGTGTTCGCTTATTCCAATGCATGTTTTTCTTGGTTTGTGTGTTTGAATCTGCGTGTTTGTATGTATTTTTTTGTCTATCTTACTCTTTTTGCATCGTGTCTGGGTGGGTGTTTCATTATTCCAAATGCATGTCTTTCTCGGATTTTATGTCTGAATCTACGTATTTGTATGTGTTTTTGTCTCTTTCACTCTTTTTGCCCGTGTGTCTGGGCGGGTGTTTGCTTATTCCAAATATATGTCTTTCTCGGTTTTTGTGTCTGAATCTACGTATTTGTATGTGTTTTTGTCTTTCTCACTTATTGTGCCTGTGTGTCTGGGCTGGTTTTTGCTTATTCAAAATGCATGTCTTTCTCGGTTTGTGTGTCTGAATCTACGTATTTGTATGCGTTTTTATCTCTCTCATTCTTTTTGCCTTTGTGTCTGGGTGGGTGTTTGCTTCTTCCAAATGCATGTCTTTCTCAGTTTGTGTGTCTGAATCTATGTATTTTTATGTGTTTTTGTCTCTCTCACTCTTTTTGCCTGTGTGTCTGGGCAGGTGTTTGCTTATTCCAAATGCATGTCTTTCTCAGTTTGTGCGTCTGAATCTAAGTATTTGTTTGTGTTTGTGTCTCCTCACTCTTTTTGGCTGTGTGTTTGGGCGGGTGTTTGCTTATTCCAATGTATGTCTTTCTCGTTTTTTTTTGTCTGAATCTACGTATTTGTATGTGTTTTTGTCTTTCTCACTCTTTTTGCCTGTGTGTCTGGGCGGGTGTTTGCTTATTCCAATGCTTGTCTTTCTCTGTTTGTGCGTCTGAAACTACGTATTTGTATGTGTTTTCGTCCCCCTCATTCTTTTTGCCTGTGTGTCTAAGCGGGTGTTTGCTTATTCCAAATGCATGAATTTCTCGGTTTTGTGTTTGAATCTACTTATTTGTATGTGTTTTGGTCTCTCCAACTCTTTTTGTCTGTGTGTCTGGGCGGGTGTTTGCTTATCCCAAATGCATCTCTTTCTCGGTTTTGTGTCTGAATCTACGTATTTGTATGTGTTTTTGTTTCTCTCACTCTTTTTGCCTGTGAGTCTGCGTGGGTTTTTGCTTATTCCAATGCATGTCTTTCTCGGTTTGTGTGTTTGAATCTATGTATTTGTATGTGTTTTTGTCTCTCTCACTCTTTTTGCCTGTTTGTCTGGGCGGGTGTTTTCTTATTCCAATGCATGTCTTTATCGGTTTGTATGTCTGAATCTACGTATTTGTATGTGTTTTAGTCTCTCTCACTCTATTTGCCTGTATGTCTGGGCGGGTGTTTGGTTATTCCAATGCATGTCTTTCTCGGTTTGCGTGTCTGAATCTACGTATTTTTATGTATTTTTGTCTCTCTCATTCTTTTTGTCTGTGTGTCTGGGCGGGTGTTTGCTTATTCCAAATGAATGTCTCCCGGTTTGTGTGTCTGAATCTAAGTATTTGTATGTGTTTTTGTCTTTCTCACTCTCTTTGCCTGTGTGTCTGGGTGGGTGTTTGCTTATTCCAATGCATGTCTTTCTCGGTTTGTGTGTCTGAATCTATGTATTTGCATGTGTTTTTGTCTCTCTCACTCTTTTTGACTGTGTGTCTGGGCGGGTGTTTGCTTATTCCAGTTCATGTCTTTCTCGGTTTGTGTGTCTGAATCTACGTATTTGTATGTGTTTTTTCTCTCTCACTCTTTTTTGCCTGTGTGTCTGGGCGGGTGTTTGCTTATTCCAAATGCATGTCTCTCAGTTTGTGTGTCTGAATCTACGTATTTGTATGTGTTTTTGTCTCTCTCACTCTTTTTTGCCTGCGTGTCTGGGCGGGTGTTTGTTTATTCCAGTGCATGTCTTTCTCCGTTTGTGTGTCTTAATCTACGTATTTGTATGTGTTTTTGTCTCTCTCACTCTTTTTGGCTGTGTGTCTGGGTGGGTGTTTGCTTATTCCAGTGCATGTCTTTCTCGGTTTGTTTGTCTGAATCTACGTATTTCAATGTGTTCATTTCTCTCTCACTCTTTTTTGCCTGTGTGTCTGGGCGGGTGTTTGCTTATTCAATGCATGTCTTTCTCGGTTTATGTGTCTGAATCTACGTATTTGTATGTTTTTTGCCTCTCTCACTATTTTTGCCTATGTGTCTGGGCAGGTGTTTTCTTATTCCAATGCTTGTCTTTCTTGGTTTGCTTGACTGAATCTACGTATTTGTATGTGTTTTTGTCTCTCTCACTCTTTTTGCCTGCGTTTCAGGGCGGGTGTTTGCTTATTTCAATGCATGTCTTTCTCGGTATGTGTGTCTGAATCTACGTATTTGTATGTGTTTTTCTCTATCTCATTCCTTGTGCCTGTGCGCCTGGGCGGGTGTTTGCTTATTCCAAATGCATTTCCCTCGGTTTGTGTGTCTGAATCTACGTATTTGTATGTGTTTTTGTCCCTCTCACTCTTTTTGCCTGCGTGTCTGGGCGGGTACTTGCTTATTCTAAATGCATTTCTTTCTCGGTTTGTGTGTCTGAATCTACGTATTTGTATGTGTTTTTGTCTCTCTCACTCTTTTTGCCTGTGTGTCTGGGCGGGTGTTTGCTTATTCCAAATTCATGTCTTTCTCGGTTTGTGTGTCTGAATCTACGTATTTGTATGTGTTTTTTGTCTCTCTAACTCTTTCTAACTGTGTGTCTTGGCGGGTGATTAATTATTCCAATGCATGTCTTTGTTGGTTTGTGTGTCTGAATCTACGTATTTGTATGTGTTTTTGTCTCTCTCACTATTTTTGCCTGCGTGTCTGGGCGGGTGTTTGCTTTTTCCAATGCATGTCTTTCTCGGTTTGTAAGTCTTAATCTACGTATTTGTATGTGTTTTTGTCTCTCTCATTTCTTGTGCCTGTGTGTCTGGGCGGGTGTTTGCTTATTCCAAATGCATGTCTCCCGGTTTGTGTGTCTGAATCTACGTATTTGTATGTGTTTTTATCTCTCTCATTCTTTTTGCCTGCGTGTCTGGGTGGGTGTTTGCTTTTTCCAATGCATGTCTTTCTCGGTTTGTGTGTCTGAATCTACGTTTTTCTATGTGTTTTTTTTCTCTCTCACTCTTTTTTGCCTGTGTGTCTGGGCAGGTGTTTGCTTCTTCCAAATGAATGTCTCTCGGTTTGTGTGTCTGAATCTATATATTTGTATGTGTTTTTGTCTCTCTCACTCTTTTTGCCTGTGTGTCTGGGCGGGTGTTTGTTTATTCCAATGCATGTCTTTCTCCTTTTGTGTGTCTGAATCTACGTATTTGTATGTGTTTTTGTCTCTTTCACTCTTTTTGCCTGTGTGTCTGGGTGGGTGTTTGCTTATTCCACTGCATGTCTTTCTCTGTTTGTTTGTCTGAATCTACGTATTTGCATGTGGTTTTTTCTCTCTCACTCTTTTTTGCCTGTGTGTCTGGGCGGGTGTTTGCTTATTCCAATACATGTCTTTCTCGGTTTGTGTGTCTGAATCTACGTATTTGTATGTTTTTTACCTCTCTCACTCTTTTTGCCTATGTGTCTGGGCAGGTGTTTTCTTATTCCAATACATGTTTTTCTCGGTTTGTTTGTCATAATCTACCTATTTGTATGTGTTTTTGTCTCTCTCACTTTTTTTGCCTGTGCTTCTGGGTGGATGTTTGCATATTCCAATGCATGTCTATCTCGGTATGTGTGTCTGAATCTACGTATTCGTATGTGTTTTTCTCTCTCTCATTCCTTGTGCCTTTGCGTCTGGGCGGGTGTTTGCTTATTCCAAATGCATTTCTCTCGGTTTGTGTCTGAATCTACGTATTTTTATGTGTTTTTGTCCCTCTCACTCTTTTTGCCTGCGTGTCTGGGCGGGTGCTTGCTTATTCCAAATGCATGTCTTTCTCAGTTTGTGTGTCTGAATATACGTATTTGTATATGTTTTTGTCTCTCTCACTATTTTTGCCTGTGTGTCTGGGTGGTTGTTTGCTTATTCCAAATGCATGTCTTTCTCGGTTTGTGTGTCTGAATCTACGTATTTGTATGTGTTTTGTCTCTCTCACTCTTTCTGCCTGTGTGTCTGTGCGGTTTTTTCATTATTCCAAATGCATGTCTTTCTCGGTTTGTGTGTCTGAATCTACGTATTTGTATGTGTTTTTGTCTCTCTTACTCTTTTTGCCTGTGTGTCTGGGCGGGTGTTTGATTATTCCAATGCATGTGTTTGTCGGTTTGTGTGTCTGAATCGACGTATTTGTATGTGTTTTTGTCTCTCTCACTCTGTTTGCCTGTGTGCCTGGGCGGGTTTTTGCTTATTCCAATGCATTTCTTTCTCGGTTTGTAAGTCTGAATCTACGTATTTGTATGTGTTTTTGTCTCTCTCATTCCCTGTGTCTGTGAGTCTGGGCGGGTGATTGCTTATTCCAAATGCATGTCTCCCGGTTTGTGTGTCTGAATCTATGTATTTGTATGTGTTTTTGTCTCTCTCAATCTTTTTGCCTGTATTTCTGGGTGGGTGTTTGCTTTTTCCATTGCTTGTCTTTCTCGGTTTGTGTGTCTGAATCTACGTATTTGTATGTGTTTTTGTCTCTCTCACTCTTTTTGACTGTGTGTCTTGATGGGTGTTTGCTTATTCCAGTTCATGTCTTTCTCGGTTTGTGTGTCTGAATCTACGTATTTGTATATGTTTTTTTCTCTCTCACTCTTTTTTGCCTGTGTGTCTGGGCGGGTGTTTACTTATTCCAAATGCATGTCTCTCGGTTTGTTTGTCTTAATCTACGTATTTGTATGTGTTTTTGTCTCTCTCACTCTTTTTGTCTGTGTGTCTGGGTGGGTGTTTGCTTATTCCAGTGCATGTCTTTTTCAGTTTGCTTGTCTGAATCTACGTATTTGTATGTGTTTTTTTCTCTCTCACTCTTTTTGCCTATGTGTCTGGGCAGGTGTTTTCTTATTCCAATACATGTCTTTCTCGGTTTGTTTGTCTGAATCTACGTATTTGTATGTGTTTTTGACCAAATACATGTCTTTCTCGGTTTGTGTTTCTGAATCTACGTATTTGTATGTGTTTTTGTCTCTTTCACTCTTTTTGCTTGTGTGTCTGGGTTGATGTTTGATTATTCCAATGCATGTCTTTGTTGGTTTGTGTGTCTGAATCTACGTATTTGTATGTGTTTTTGTCTCTCTCACTCTTTTTGCCTGTGTGTCTGGGCGGGTGTTTGCTTATTCCAATGCATGTCTTTATCAGTTTGTGTGTCTGAATCTACGTGTTTGTATGTGTTTTTGTCTCTCTCATTCCCTGTGTCTGTGTGTCTGGGCGGGTGTTTGCTTATTCGAATTAAATGTGAATTTCTTATGTTTTAAGTATGTTTCATGTCATTCTAAGAGATGTAAAAAAAAGTTGAAAAAAATAGCATGTTAAAAAAAAAAAAAAAAAAATAAAATTGAATAATATAAAAGTCCAAAAACCAATTTAGTTAAAAAAAAGTTTGTTTTTCATAAAAAAAAATTAATGAGAACCATCAGTCCTCATCAATAGGAGTATGGTTATGCACAAGAATATACTTAAAAATTTAAATAAAAAGTGTCATTCTATTTTTTCGATATGATTTTGAGATGTAAAAAAAAAGTTGAATAATTTCGAAGTCCAAAAAAAATTTAGCTAAAATAAGAATAGTTTGTTTTTCATAAAAAAATATTGAATGAGAACCATCAATCCACATCAATAGGAGTATGGGTATGCACAAGAATGTTTTAAAATTTAAATCAAAAGTGTCATTCTATTTTTCTGATATGATTTAGATGTAAAAAAAAGTTGAAAAAATGTCAAAAAAGGTCACTTCAAACATTATTTTTCTAATAGTAAAAGTCGCGACACAAATATCTATATCATTCCCATTTTAAAGTTGGAAAATATTAAATGTGAATTTTTTATATTTTAAGTATTTTTCATGTCATTCAAAGAGATGTAAAAAAAGTTGAAAAAAAATCGGGGGGGGGGGGCAAAAAGTTGGGGGGGGGGGAGGGATCCCCATGGAGTTTGGGGATAGGGGCTTTGGGGGTTGAGGTTCCTGGTGGTTAGGGTCATTGGTTCTTAAGTTCCTTTGCGGTTCATACTCATATACACCTCACTACTTGATTTGTAAGGATTTTCTATGGGTTGTTCTGAATTTCTTTATTAAAATTCTTTTCTTGCCATCTACATCTCTCATAGTATCAACTTTTTAGTACACTATAACGTTAGACCCCATTATTTATTAACAACATTCTTCGAACGGCACATGTGTATTATATAGGATAAATCGAAGAAGTAAAACTAGGTCAAGTCTCAAGATCATTATATCATAGTTAACCATTTTAACATAGAGGTGCTTTTTCAAATTTATAAGATATTGCTCGAGCTAATCACCCCTTTGCTGTTACCTTAATTGGTAATAAGTTTAACCCTTATTTACCACCTTCATACAATCCAATTCACAAATGTTATCTAGCTCTGTTTTTTCCCTATTATTCAATTAAGATCGTTCATACAGTCCAATTCACAAATGCTATACCTTTTTTCGCAAATAAAGTTATTTTTTGGTAAATCATTTAACACCATATGCCAATCAATCAATTCTGAGTGTAGCATCCTATTCCTTAATTAGCGGCAACGAATTCCTAACAAACTAGTCTTGACTAAAGGTAATTGTCCGAAAAATAGGTGTTGGCTCAGAAACCCGTCTGTTAAGGCATATACTAATCCTAGTAATAGCCCGTGGTAGTGCATTTACTCGGGCTCTTTGAAAAGGTGTAGAGCTTCTATAGAAGAGTTACCTAGATATGAGGGGCTACTCACTCTCTTTGAAAAGGTGTAGAGCTTCCATAGAAATGTTTTCCTATAGCTTCCATAGAATCCAGAATGCCATCTCTACTGCTAGTGCCCTTTTTAATAGTCAAAAGTGGCATTGCGGGCAACTAACCCCCCTCTCACGCCCACCTTTTCCCCAGACACATCCAATCAAAATTTTTATATAGCCATTTTATTCAACGTAGTTTAAAGTTCTGGAAATTAGGTCTTTAAGGATGACAACCCATCCCGCCACAACCCTCAGGGGAAGGGTTTTAAGTTATGCCCTCGGAGCATGTAAAGTTTTTATTGAAATTGATGTGGTAAAAACATCTAAAAGGGCTCATTCAATTGAAAATTGAAAGGGCTATTGCCCTTTTATTAGTCGAAAGTGATTGAAGGGCAACCAACCCCCCTCTCACGCCCACCATTTTCCCCAGCACATCCAATCAAAATTTTGAGATATCCATTTTGTTCAACGTATTCGAAAGTTCTAGAAATTAGGTCTTTTAGGATGATAACCCCTTCAGAGCTTTCACTGCAAGGGTTTTAATTTATGCCCTGGGGGCATATAAGGTTTATATAGAAAGTTGTTGTTGAAATATCAAAAGGTGCTCATTTGATTGGAAATTGAGAACATAATCTGCCCTTTACTGAAAAAAATACAAATGAATGTGCATTGTCAGTTTAATTTACATATACTGATATTTAGTAATTAAAATCTTAATATTATTTGATTTATTAAAGTTAAAAGTAAAATCATTGATACTTTTCTCAGTAAAGTGCAAATTATGTTCTGGCCTTGGGAAGGCATAGAGGTTTTGAGCCCAACTTATGTTAATTTCTGCTTGTTTTGAGTTTGGCTCAGTTATTTATTGTAATTTCTGTTCATTTTGAGTTCCATTTATTTATCGATGCTGATTTGTGGTAGTTTCACGCTTGGTAAATTATTTGATTTTATTTTTGCCCATTTTTTGTTTAATGGAGTTCTTTACTTTTCTTTGAAAATTTATTTTGTGGAAAACATTTTTTAATTATTCCATACAAATGAGGAGAGAACACAGCCCTGCTTAACTACTGATTTAAAACGAAACCAGCTACTAACATCAGTGTTTTTTCTGGACCAACAAGTTTTTTTGCAATTGAAAAAAGTTTGGAAGAATGGAAAGATTAGTAGCATTAGAAGTAATCAATATTATCACTATAATTTTGCAAGAAGGAAGATCTGCTATGGTACAGTCTGACAAATAGTAATAATGACCACTTTATATTTGAGGATCAAATTAACTCAGAAGAAAAAAAAAGCAAAAATTTATAATAAATTAGCTTTTAAAAATCGAACAGCACCCGCTAATATCCAGAAATAAATAAAGATCCCAAAAAAACGTTTAATTTTTTGTCAAACGGGTCTGAAACCAAGACAAAACCTAATGACTTACTAATACTAATTAGGATTCCTATTTAGATTACACTGTAATAAAGAGGCTTTAGACCAAGTAAAGAAAACTTACTTGTGGTCAATGACAATTCATCATAGGCTGGGATGACATAGTCTGGCCAAAATTCCCTAAAAGACAAAAAATTCACCTGAATAAAATAAACACTTCAAAAGATAAAAAATCACCAAAAAAATACCAGAAATTACAGTAAATTATATACAAAAAATCCTATTGAAAAGAAATTAAAGAGCTAAGGAGGGGGGAGAAGTTGATGGAGAAAATGTACCAATCCTAAGACGATACCTATACAGAAACACTATTTATTTCTTTTCAACAAATATTACAAAATCTTAAAATTTGGCCTAATGACTAAAAAAGGGCTAAAATTGTTTTTCATAGGCAGTGCGTTAGCACTGCCTAAGTAAAGAAACGATGTGGGCACAATGTGTTTTTTTTCCGTACCCAGGCACTTCGTATCGAAGGAGTTATCGCAAAAACTTCGAAAAGGGCTCATTCGGTTGAAAATTGGAGTGGCTAGTGTCCTTTTTAATACTTGAAAGTGATTGGAGGGCAACTAGCTTCCAGCGCCCATCATTCCCCCAAACACATTCAATCAAAATTTTGAGATAGCCATTTTGTTCAGAGTAGTTGATTTCCAGATAGAAAATATGTTTTTGAGGAGGAAACTCCCCCATAACCCTCAGGGCAACGGTTTAAAGTTATGCCCTAGGGGCATATAAGGTTTTTATAGAAGGCGATGTCGTAGAAACTTCAAAACAGGCTCATTCGACTGGAAATTCAAAGGGCTAGTACCCTTTTCAATGGTCGAAAGTGATTGGAGGGCAACTAGCCCCCCCCCCCGCCCATCATTCCCCCAAACACATCCAATCAAGATTTTGAGATAGCCATTTTGTTCAGCGAAGCTGATTTCCCGACATAAAATATGTTTTTGAGGAGTAAACTGCCCCAAAACCCTCAGCAAGGGTTTTAAGTTATGCCCTGGGGTTCTATAAGGTTTTTATATAGCGCGGTGTCGTAGAAACTTAAAAAAAGGCTCATTAGATTGGAAATTCAAAAGGCTAGTGCCCTTTTTAATAGTCGAAAGTGATTGGAGGGCAACTAGCCCCCCCCACCCCCGCCCATCATTTCCCCAAACACATCCAATCAAAATTTTTAGATGGTTATTTTGTTCAGCGTTGTTGATTTCCAGATAGAAAATATGTTTTTGAGGAGGACACTCCCCAACAGCCCTCAGGGCAAGGGTTTTAAGTTATGCCCTGGGGGCATATAAGGTTTTTAAAGAAGGCGTTGTCGTAGAAACTTCAAAAAAAGCTCATTCGATTGGAAATTCAAAAGGCTAGTGCCCTTTTTAAATAGTCGAAATTGATTGGAGGGCAACTAGCCCCTCCCACACCCATCATTCCTCCAAACATATCCAATAAAAATTTTGAGTTAGCCATTTTGTTCAGCGTAGTTGATTTCCAGATAGAAAACATATTTTTGAGGAGAAAACTCCCCCACAACCCTCAAGACAAGGATTATAAGTTATGCCCTGGGGGCATATAAGGTTTTTATTGAAATCTTTGTCATGGAAACTTGAAAAAGGGCTCATTCAACTAAAATTTCATAGGGCTAGTGCGCGTTTTAATCATTAAAAGTGATTTAAGGGCAACTAAACCCCCTCCCAAGCCCACTTTGCCCCCAAGCGCATCCAAGACAAATTTTTAGATAGCTATTTTATTCAACGTAGTTGAAAGTTTTGGAAATTAGGTCTTTAAGGATGACAACCCCTCCCCCCACAGCCCTCAGGGCAAGGGTTGTAAGTTATGCCCTGGGGGAATATAAGGTTTTTATTGAAAGCGTTGTCGTAGAAACTTCAAAAGGGCTCATTTAATTGGAAATTGAAAAGGCTAGTTTCTTTTTTAATAGTTGAAAGTGATGTGATAGCGACTAACACCCCTCTCACGCCCACCATTTTCCCAAACACATCGAATTAAAATTTTGAGATATCCATTTTGTTCAACGTTGTTGAACGTTCTGGAAATTAAGTCTTTTGTGATGATAACCCCCTCAGAGCCCTCAGTGCAAGGGTTGTAAGTTATGCCCCAGGGTATAAAAAGTTTTTATTGAAAGCACTGTCGTAAAAACTTCAAAAGAGCTCATTCAATTGGAAATTGAAAGGGCTAGTGCCTTTTTTAGTAGTTGAAAGTGATTGGAGAGCGACTAACGCCCCTCTCACGCCCACCATTTTCCAAAACATACCCAATTAAAATTTTGAGATAGCCTTTTTGTTCAACGTAGTTAAAAGTTCTGGAAATCAGGTCTTTTAGGATGATAACCCCCTCAGAGCTCTTAGTGCAAGGGTTGTAAGTTATGCCCTGGGTGCATATAAGGTTTATATAGAAAGTTTTTGCATAAATCATAGGCAGCGTGATCGCACTGCCTAAGTAAAGAACGGCGACACTCGAGAACGAGACGAGAAACGGGGACTAAGTAAAGAGGAGGACACTCCCCCACAGTCCTCAGGGATAGGGTTTTAATTTATGCCCTGGGGGCATATAAGAACGATGTTGGCACAATGTATTATTTGTTATTTTTTTCCTTTAGAGCAGGGCACTTTGTATCGAAGGATTTGTCGTAGAAGCTTCTAAAAGAGCTCATTCGATTGGAAATTGGAGTGGCTAGTGCCCTTTTTAATACTTGAAAGTGATTGGAGGGCAACCACCCCCCCCCCCCCACGCCCATCATTACCCAAAACCCATCCAATCAAAATTTTGAGATAGCCATTTTGTTCAGCGTAGTTGATTTCCAGATAGAAAATATATTTTTGAGGAGGACACTCCCCAAGAACCCTCAGGGCAAGGGTTTTAAGTTATGCCCTGGGGGTATATAAGGTTTTTATAGAAGGCGTTTTTGTAGAAACTTCAAAACAGGCTCATTCGATTGGAAATTCAAAAGGCTAGTACTCTTTTTAATAGTCGAAAGTGATTGAAGGGCAGCTAGCCCCCCCCCCCCGCCCATCATTCCCCCAAACAAATCCAATCAAAATTTTGAGATAGCCATTTTGTTCAACGTAGTTGATTTCCAGATATAAAATATGTTTTTGAGGAGGACACTCCCCCACAACCCTCAGGGCAAGGGTTTTAAGTTATGCCCTGGGGGCATATAAAGTTTTTATAGAAGGTGTTGTCGTAGAAACTTCAAAAAATGCTCATTCGATTGGAAATTCAAAGAGCTAGAACCATTTTCAATAGTCGAAAGTGAATAGACGGCAACTAGCCCCCCCCCCCCCCCAACGCCAATCATTTCCACAAACACCTCCAATCAAAATTTTGAGACAGCCATTTTGTTCAGCGTTGTTGATTTCCAGACAGAAAATATGTTTTTGAGGAGGACACTCCCCAACAGCCCTCATGGCAAGGGTTTTAAGTTATGCCCTGGGGGTATATAAGGTTTTTAAAGAAGGCGTTGTCGTAGAAACTTCAAAAAAAGCTCATTCGATTGGAAATTCAAAGGGCTAGTGCCCTTTTAAATAGTCGAAAGTGAATGGAGGGCAACTAGCCCCTCCCACACCCATCATTCCCCCAAATACATACAATAAAAATTTTGAGATAGCCATTTTGTTCAGCGTAGTTGATTTCCAGATGGAAAACATATTTTTGAGGAGGAAACTCCTCCACAACCCTCAGGACAAGGATTATAAGTTATGCCCTTGGGGCATATAAGGTTTTATTGAAATCTTTGTCTTAGAAACTTAAAAAAGGGCTCATTCAATTTGAAATTCAAAGGGCTAGTAACCTTTTTAATAGTCGAAAGTGATTTGAGGGCAACTAACCCCCCTCTTACACCCACCTTTTCCCAAAACAAATCCAATAAAAATTTTTAGATTGCCTTTTTATTCAACGTAGTTGAAAGATTTGGAAATTAGGTCTTTAAGGATGACAACCCCTCCGCCCACAGCCCTCAGGGCAAGGGTTGTAACTTATTCCCTGGGGGCATATAAGGTTGTTATTGAAAGCTCTGTTGTAGAAACTTTAAAAGGGATCATTTAATTTAAAATTGAAAGGGCTAGTGCCTTTTTTAATAGTTGAAAGTGATTGGATAGCGACTATCACCCCTCTCACGCCCACGATTTTCCCAAACACATCTAATTAAAATGTTTAAATATTCATTTTATTCAATGTAGTTGAAAGTTCTGGAAATTAGGTCTTTTAGGATGATAGTCCCCTCAGAGCCCTAAGTGCAAGGGTTGTAAGTTACACCCTGGGGCATATAAAGTTTTATCCAAAGCGCTGTCGTAGAAACTTCAAAAGAGCTCACTCAATTGGAAATTGAAAGGGTTAGTGCCTTTTTTAATAGTTGAAAGTGAATGGATAGCGACTAACACCCCTCTCACGCCAACCATTTTCCGGAACACATCCAATCAAAATTTTGAGATATTCATTTTGTTCAAGGTAGTTGAACGTTCTTGAAATTAAGTCTTTTAGGATGATATCCCCCTCAAAGCTCTCAGTGCAAGGGTTGTAATTTATGCCCTGGGGCGATATAAGGTTTATATAGAAAGTTGTTGAAAAAATCATAGGCAGCGTGATCGCGCTGCCTACGTAAAGAACGGGGACACTCGAGAACGAGACGAGAAACGGGGACTAAGTAAAGAGGAGGACACTCCCCCACAATATTCAGGGTAAGGATTTTAAGTTATGCCCTGGGGGCATATAAGAACGATGTTGGTACAATGTATTATTTATTAATTATTTTCCTTTAGAGCAGGGCACTTCGTATCGAAGAAGTTGTCGTAGAAACTTCGAAAAGGGCTCATTCGATTGTGAAATTCGAGTTGCTTGTGCCTTTTTTAATAGTCGAAAGTGATTAGAAGGTGACTAACACCCCTTCCACGCCCACCATTTCCCAAAACACATCCAATCAAAATTTTGAGATTGCCATTTTGTTCAGCGTAGTTGATGTCCAGATAGAAATTATGTTTTTGAGGACAGTCCCCCTTGGGGCAACCCTTAGGGCAAGGGTTGTAAGTTATGCCCTGGGGGCATATAAGGTTTCTTACAGAAGGCTTTGTCGTAGAAACTTTAAAAAAGGCTCATTCGATTGAAAATTCAAAGGGCTAATGCCCTTTTAAATAGTCGAACATTATTAGAGGGCAACTAACCCACCTCTCACGTCCACCTTTTCCCCAAACACATCTAATCAAAACTTTGATATAGCCAATTTATTCAACGTAGTTTTAAGTTTTGGAAACTAGGTCTTTGAGGATGACAACTCCCCCCCCCCCACACACACAGCCCTCAGGGCAAGGGTTGTAAGCTTTGCCCTGGAGCCATATAAGATTTTTATATAAAGCGTTGTCGTAGAAACTTCAAAAAGGGTTCATTTGATTGAAAATTCAAATCCCTAGTGCCCTTTTTAATAGTCGAAAGTGATTGGAAGGCAACTGACCCCCCTTCCACGCCCACAATTTCCTCAAACACATCCAATAAAAATTTTGAGGTAGCCATTTTGCTCAATGCAGTTCACAGTTCAGGAAATTATACCTTTGAGCAGGACACTCCTCCCACAGTCTTCAGGGCAAGGGTTATAATATGCCCTGGGGTTATATAAGATTTCTATTGAAATCTTTGTCGTAGAAACTTGAAAAAGGGATCATTCGATTGGAAATTCAAAGGGTTAGTGCCCTTTTTAATAGTTGAAAGTGATTTGAAGGCAACTAACTCCCCTCTCACGCCCATCTTTTATCCAAATACATCCGATCAATATTTTAGATAACCATTTTGTTCAGTGTAGTTGATTTCCAGATAGAAAGTATGTTTTTGAGGAGGACACTCCCTCAGAACCCTCAGGGCAAGGGTTTTAAGTTATGCCCTGGGGGCATATAAGGTTTTTATAGAAGGCGTTGTCGTAGAAACTTAAAAACAGGCTCATTTGATTGGAAATTCAAAGGGCTAGTGCCCTTTTTAATAGTCGAAAGTGATTTAAAGGAAACTAAACCTCCTCTCACGCCCATCTTTTCTCGAATCAATCACATCCAATCAATCATAGGCAGCGCGCTAGCGCAGCCTAAATAAAGAACGATGTGGGCACAATGTGTTTTTTTTTCTCCATACCCGGGCACTTTGTATCGAAGGAGTTGTCGTAGAAACTTTGAAAAGTGCTCATTCGATTGGAAATTGGAGTGGCTAGTGCCCTTTTTAATAGTCAAAAGTGATTGCAGGCCAACTAGCCCCCCCCCCCCCCACGCCCATCATTCCCCCAAACACACCCAATCAAAATTTTGAGATGGCCATTTTCTTCCGCATGGTTGATTTCCAGATAGAAAATATGTTTTTGAGGAGGACAATCCTCCAAAACCCTAAGGGCAAGGGTTTTAAGTTATGCCCTGGGGTTATATAAGGTTTTTATAGAAGGTGTTGGCGTAGAAACTTCAAAACAGGCTCATTCGATTGGATATTCAAAGGTCTAGTGCCCTTTTTAATAGTCAAAAGTGATTGAAAGGCAACTAGCCCCCCCCCATCTCCATCATTCCTCCAAACACATCCAATCAAAATTATGAGATAGCCATTTTGTTCAGCGTAGTTGATTTCCAGATAGAAAAAATATATTTTTGAGGTGGACACTCCCTCAAAACCCTCAGGGCAAGGGTTTTAAGTTATGTCCTGGGGGCATATAAGTTTTTTTTTATAGAAGGCGTTGTCGTAGAAACTTCAAAAAATGCTCATTCGATTGGCTATTGAAATTGCCAGTGCCCTTTTTAATAGTCGAAAGCAACACCCCTTCCAATCCCACTATTTCCCCAAAGACATCCAATCAAAATTTTGAGATAGCTATTTTGTTCAGCGTAGTTGAAATTTTTGGAAATTAGGTCTTTAAGAATGACAACCCCTCCCCCCATAGCCCTCAGAGCAAGGGTCGTAAGTTGTGTAAAGGTTGTAGTTGATTTCCAGCTAGAAAATATGTTTTTGAGGAGGACACTCCCCCACAACCCTCAGGGCAAGGGCTTTAAGTTAAGCCCTGGGGGCATATAAGTTTTTTATAGAAAGCGTTGTCCTAGAAACTTCAAAAAAGGCTCATTCGATTGGAAATTGAAATGGCTAGTGCCCTTTTTAATAGTCGAAAGTAATTGGAAAGCAACTAACACCCCTTCCACGCCCACCATTCCCCAGACACATCCAATCCAAATTTTGAGATAGCCATTTTGTTCAGCGTAGTTGATTTCCAGATAGAAAATATGTTTTTGAGGAGGACACTCCCCACAGCCCTCAGGGCAAGGGTATTAAGTTATGTCCTGGGGGCATATAAGGTTTTTAAAGAAGGCGTTGTCGTAAAAACTTCAAAAAAAGCTCATTCGATTGAAAATTAAAATGCTAGTGCTCTTTTTAATAGTTGAAAGTGATTGGAGGGCAACTAAACCCCCTCTCACGCCCACCTTTTCCAAAAATCACACCCAATCAAAATTTTTAGATAGCCATTTTATTCAACGTAGTTGAAATTTTCGGAAATTAGGTCTTTAAGGATAACAACCCCTCCCCCCACAGCCCTTAAAACAAGGGTTATATGTTATGCTCTGGGGGCATATACAGTTTTTATTGAAAGCGCTGCCTTAGAAACTTCAAAAGGGCTCATTCAATTGGAAATTGAAAAACCTAGTGTTTTTTTTAATAGTTGAAAGTGATTGGATAGCGACTAACGTCCCTCTCACGCCCAACATTTCCCCAAACACATCGACTTAAAATTTTGAGACATGCATTTTTTTCAGCATAGTGGAAAGTTCAGGTAATTATGTCTTTTAGGATGATAGCTCCCTAAGAGCCCTCAGGGCAAGGGTTGTATGTTATGGCCTGGGGGCATATAAGGTTTATATAGAAAGTTGTTGTAGAAATCATAGGTGGTGCGATCGCGCTGCCTAAGTAAAGAACGGGGACACTCGAGAACCAGACAAGAAACGGGGACTAAGTATAAGAGGAGGACACTCCCCCAGAACCCTCAGGGCAAGGGTTTTAAGTTATGCCCTTGGGGGTTATAAGAACGATGTTGGCGCAATGTATTATTTATTATTTTTTCCTTCAGAGCAGGGCACTTCGTATCGAAGAGGTTGTCGTAGAAACTTCGAAAAGCGCTCATTCAATTGGAAATTGGAGTGGTGTGTACCCTTTTTAATAGTCGAAAGTGATTGGAAGTTGATTAACACCCGTTCCATGCCCACTATTTTCCTAAACACATCCAATCCAAATTTTGAGATAGTCATTTTGTTCAGCATAGTTGATTTCCAGATAGAAATTATTTTCTTGAGGACAGTCCCCCACATCCCTTAGGGCAAGGGTTGTAAGTTATGCCCTGGGGGCATATAAGGTTTTTTTTATAAAAAGCCTTGTCGTAGAAACTTTAAAAAAGGCTTATTTGATTGGAAATTCAAAGGGCTGGTGCCTTTTTGATTGTCAAAAGTGATTAGAGGGCAACTAACCCGCCTCTCACGCCCACCTTTTCCCCAAACACATCTAATCAAAACTTAGAGATAGCCATTTTATTCAACATAGTTTTAAGCTCTGGAAATTAGGTTTTTTAGGATGACAACCCCCCAAAGCCCTAAGGGAAGGGGATATAAATTATGCCGGGGGTCATATAACATTTTTATATAACGCGTTGTCGTAGAAACTTCAAAAAGGGCTCATTCGACTGGAAATTGAAATGGCTAGTGTCCTTTTTAACAGCCGAAAGTGATTGGAGGGTAACTAGCCCCAAATACATCCAATAAAGATTTTGAGATAGCTATTTTGTTCCACGCAGTTCAAAGTTCAGGAAATTATACCTTTGAGCAGGACAACCCCCTCTCGCAGTCTTCAGGGCAAGGGTTTTAAGTTATGCCCTGGGGTTAAATAAGGTTTTTATTGAAATATGTCGTAGAAACTTGAAAAAGGGCTCATTTGATTGGAAATTCAAAGGGCTACTGTCCTTTTTAATAGTCAAAGGTGATTTGAAGGCAACTAACTCCCCTCTCACGCCCATCTTTTCTCCAAACACATCCAATCAATATTTTAGATAGCCGTTTTATTCAACGTAGTTCAAAGCTTTTGAAATTAGGTCCTTAAGGATGACAACCATTCACTCCCCCCCCCCACAGCCCTCTTGGCAAGGGTTGTAAGTTATGCCCTGGGGGCGTATAAGGTTTTTATTGAAAGCGTAGAAACTTCAAAAGAGCTCATTCAATTGAAAATTGAAAGGGCTAGTGCCTTTTTTAATAGTTGAAAGTGATTGGAGAGCGACTAACATCCCTCTCACGCCCACCATTTTCCCAAACACATCCAATCACAATTTTGAGATATTCATTTTGTTCAACGTAGTTGAAAGTTCCCGAAATTAGGTATTTTAGGATGATAACCCCCTCAGTGGCCTCAGTGCAAGGGTTGTAAGATATGCCCTGGGGTCATATAAAGTTTATATAGAAAGTTGTTATAGAAATTTCAAAAGGGCTCATTTGATTGGAAATTGAAATTACCCTTTTTAATAGTCGAAAGTGAGTGGAGAGTAATTAACCCCCTTCTTACGCCCACCATTTCCCCAAAAACATTCAATCGAATTTTAGAGATAGTCATTTTGTTCAGCATAGTTAAAAGTTCTGGAAATTATGAATTTAAGGATTACAAACCCTCCAGAGCCCCAAGGGCAAAGGTTGTAAGTTCTGCCCTCGTAGCATATAAGATACCATGGGCACTCATAGTGCTCTTCTTATTTACTCCAACATGCCCTGCAAGTTTCAGTTTAATGAACTTCGTCATTCAAGAGCTATTGCAGATACATCCTTTTGGCAACGTGGATGCAAATATTGTCTTTTAATTTAGCTCAACATCCCCTGAAGGTTTTAGTGTATACCAATACCTATTCCTCACGTAATGGGTATATTTCCTTTTAAAAGTGTGTATGGACACTGTTTCTTTTAATTCATCTTTATATATCCCTCAACTTACCTTGACCATTCCACTTTAATACCAAAAACTGTTCCTAAGATAGTGCATGCATGCCATTTTGACAACCTGGAGGCACTTCAAGTCTTTTAATTTAGTTAGGTATCCCTCTCTACATTACCAGAAAATTTTTATATAGAATCTTTACTGTTCCAGGGATATTGGAAATACCCCTTTTTGACAACCCGAGCACAATTAATGTCTTTTTGTTTGGTTTAGCAAACCCCTTTAATTGCCAAGAAGTTTCAATTAGTGGCCTTGACCCTTCAATTTCTAACGCTAATGAACCACCTTCGAAGTTTCTATGACAAGCCCTCCCGTACAAAGTGGCGCAGAACAAAGAAAAAAAACGAAGAAACTGCGTCACCTATAATGAGGTTCCTTTACTAAGAACCAAAAATCTACTAAGACTGATTCTTCATAAGAAAACTGTCTGTCAGAAGATCTTGTAGCTTAAATCTAGATTTGCTTCCACTGAAATGAGCCAAGCTACAGTATATAAGGATTGTATTTTATATTATTAGAAAGAATTATTTAAAATCCCTCCCTGGCGTTGTTCATGAAAGTGTAGAAGGGGATGGGAGATAAATTGTAATTTCTTAAATCTAGGGCGGATAATTTTACTCTTCCTAATTTTTTTCAGCATAAATTTAACAAAGAGACGTTTTTTAATTTTAAAGGTCCAAAATAATTTTCTTCAGAACCCAAGAAAAGAGGGGACAAATAATTCAGGGGAAAAACTGCCCCCTGTCCCATATTTTCCCGATTTTCTCCACTGGAATTCCTCAATTTAAAATTTTCTCGCCCTTAGTAACCGAATTGAAAATTCATTTTACTCATTTACTCAAATTGCCCCCCTGCCTATATTTCCACAATTTTTAATGCTTAAATTCCTCGATTTGAATTTTTTTTATTCCTTAGTGCCCAAATTGAAAATTCAGTTTACTCTTTTTAAGTTGCAGCTCAATTTTGTCACCCAAATACAAGTTATAATTGGAATTATTCATTGATTACTGCCCCTGGCCTTACATTTTTACCATGTTTTAGCTTTTTGATAAAAGCGGTCACTGATAACCTTAACTATTGACAATATCAATTACGTCTATATTTGCTGGTAAATGAACATTTACTGGTTACATTTTACATTTACTGGTAAATATAAATTACGAAGTCCATCAGTCTCTATTTTTGCGTCATTTTCTTCCTTTTTGCCTATTAAGTTTTCAATACTAAAAGTCTGTTTACCAACTAGACTCTTTTCTGGAACATTCGGCATATCAGGCTTCAACGAAACCAACGGCAATTGTTTTAGGACAGAGGCTTGTGCTAGTCTTAAATGAGGTGGCAGATTCAGCTGCATTAAAGCAGTAGCATTAGAACTATTTAGATCATTGAAGTAGGGTAATCCTCCAGTAAACAGATTATTAGTTAAAGAAGGTAGTCCAATACCAAGCCCAATGTTAAAAGGTGGCAGTAAGCCTAAGAACTGAAGTGGTGGCAGTACTATGTGGAAAGGATTCAGGTGAGTGGCCAAGAAGAGCTGCATGATACGGGTCTGAAAAATCTTGTTGGTGTCTCTTATAGCTTTTAAGGTGACATAAAAAAAGCCATTATCAATCATATATTCGGCCTTTGGATCAAGGGTCCAATAATTCCCTTTCCCCGGATCACTTCTCACCTTAATCTGACCTAATATCAACTGAGTGACTTCATTTTCCTTGCTCCTCTCAGTCCTTCTTCGGGAGTATAGTTTGCTTGAATTATGAGGTTTTCTCGAAGATATATGATTTGGATTGATTTTGACTATGAGGCAGCTACAGGCTGCTTAGTTTATTGAATAAAATGAAAAAAAAAGCCATTCAAATCCCTTTTAAAAAAAAGTTGGTGGTGTTGTGAATTTTAGAAAAAAGGCAATAACAAGTTTTAACAGAGTTTCCTTTAATTTCAGTCTAAGTTCAGTTCTCTAGTGAAAATTTTTAATCTGAAAGTTAGGAGAAGCTAAAAAACCTAAAACAAAATCATTCCGTATAATGAGGGGGACTGTCCCCTCCTCAGCTTCTCGGTCGTTACGCTAAAGTTTCCTAGTATTTTAAAAAACTTCTCGTTCAAGCGGTTCTTGTGTTTTAGAAGTCGTTCTTAAAGAATTATGACAAAAGGTCAACGTTTAGCGTAAGGAGCAAGGAGTTGATGGTAGGGCAGTTACCCTTATATACAAAATAATTTCTTTTCTATTCGACTTTTATTCTTGCTTCGTACTTTCAGTTAAAAAAGACCTTCTTTCATATTGAACTTCTGATCATTTTTGCATGTCATTCCCAGGCCTTACCAAGATATGATTTGGGGTACTGACCCAATACACCTCCGGTTTTTGATTATAAATTGTTTCTATTACTTATTTTAGATTGATTTTTAGCGGTCCTGACTATTCATGTATATATTTTTTTTTGATTAAGAACTAATATTTTCAATTGCAATTAAGATTTGCAACAGAATTCGAAAATTTTGTCAAAATTTTCAGTGAACCGGTGTTTTGTTGATAGCACTAAAAAGTACTAAAGACCATACAAATGGGGGGGGGGGGTTGTTACGGGGCCAATTCCCCGCTTCGTATCATAGCTAGACCATTACAGGGTTTGAAAACGATCAGAGAACAAACAATTTTCTTCAGCTGAAAGGAGGGAGTAGCATTAAAACTAAAAAAAACATAAATTATTCTATATATGAAAGGGAATGGCCCTTTCTCAATCCCTCGCCCGTTACGCTATCACTTTTTATAATATTTCGATATATTTGAATATATGTATGCGATGTTGTTTAACTATTAGAGAAACTTTAGTAAGAGCACATGCTTTTAATTTAACAAAACTGTTCACAAAACAAAATTTGAAAAAAAAGGTTTTTTCAAACAGTTGGTCATAACTAACTCTAAGTAAAGAGGGATACGGCTCAGTAGTAATCGTAAAACGAAAAAATAGTAAAAAAGAGAAAAACGAGGATTATAAAGCCAGTGAAAAATATGGACTACAATGCAAATATTTCGGTCAAGACCTCCGCTTGACCGTCCTCAGTGCAAGATAATATAAATAAAAATTACTAATAAAAATCCAAGGATACTATAAAAAATTTCAAACCTTAAAACAAAGCACAACTTAAATTTGAAGACCCTTTCCATGTAAAGGTGAAAAAGGTAACGGAATGAAAAAATACATGGGAATTCAATTTTTTAAATTATACAAAGCATTTTTTTTTAATTACAGTACATTACAATACGAAACATTTCAAAATTTCAGACGTTTTCTTCCTAGATTATGTCCTGGTTCGCTCATTGAGAACCTATATCTGAAAGTTCTTACACCGGTAGAAATCCATGTCTTGTCTAAGGGACCAAAATTTTACTTGCCTCAATCACGATTAAATTTCTGGATTTTCTGGATTTCTGGATTCTTATTAGTAATTTTTATTTTATTATCTTGCACTGAGGACGGTCAAGCGGAGGTCTTAAACGAAATTATTTCATTTTAGTCAATATTTTTCACTGGCTTGTATAATCCTCGTTTTTCTCTTTTTTTATTATTTTTGTTTTATAATGATTAGCCAGTGTGGTCTCAGAAATTATTTTCAATAGTAACCAAAACTTTAAAACAGAATTTTGATGAAAATAAATATATAAAACTCTCAAATATGTAGATTCCAAATATACAAGATTCATTCAGCCTAGTGTTACCCATGAAAGGCTACAATGCTGAAAAAAACTTGCCTGATAGTAGAAAGGCCTTATTGACTCCCACGATTACCACGTGGTTTATGGTTTTCTCATTGAGAATGAAAAAACAGGAATTTTCTCACTTGAAAAACCATGAATTTTCTCACTTTTATGTCTGTTTTCATGGATTGTTATGTGTGTTGGTCAATTTATTTGATGTTTTTCATGGATGTCAACAGCAATTCATGTCTGTTTTATGGTTCGTTGTCAGCGAGAATGAAAAAACAGAAACTTTCTCACATTTATGGATGTCAACAGTAATTCATGTCTGTTTTCATGGATGGTTATGGATGATTTATGGTTTTTGTCAGTGAGAATTTGAATAACAGGAACTTTCTCACATTTATGTCTGTTTTCATGGATGGTTATGCGTGTTGTTCGATTTATTTGATGTTTTTCATGGATGGTTATGGTTGATTTTATGTCTGTTCGTTGTCAGTTTGAATGAACATGCTCGACGCGAATGTTATGAGATTGTTTGGCGAACCTAATCTGAGAACTCGATTTACATAATCGACGGGGAAATTATTGATTCACGAAGGGGGAATTAAGAAACATTATTGTTTCTTTGATCTTTAGGCGAACCTAACCTGATAAATTGATTTACATAATCGGCGGGGAAATTATTGATTAACGAAGGGGGAAATAAGAAAAATTATTGTTTCTTTGATCTTTAGGCGAACCTAACCTGAGAACTTGATTTAAATAATCGCTAGGGGAATATATTGATTCACGAAGGGGGAATTAAGAAACATTATGGCTTTCTTTAATCTTAGGTCTGAGGGATAAACGTTCTTTAGGTCAGAGAGAAAAATTAATATTCTATTTTTAAATAGGGCTTCATTGATCTATACTGTCAGGAGTTAGAAATGACATCACTTGTTATCTTGGAATTATGCGGGAGGCTAAAGAGATAGAAATTCTATTTTTAAATACGGCTTTACTGAGCTTTAAGTCGGAGAGATAAATTAATATTCTAACGAAACATTAATAGTATAGCTAGGAAAATTTATGAGATGAAGAGATTAACTTAGGAAAAGGTTTCCTAGAAATTTGAAATGTGAATGCACAGAGATGCCAAAAACAAAAGGAACATGCTGAGATTACTTTTAGGGGATTATTTGGCTGAAACGGTTTTAGACATTCTAGGGAATTATTTCGGCGAAACAGTTAGAAACATTTTAAAAGATGATTTTAGAAAAGGTTTTAGAAGAGGTTTTGAGTGTGGTCGTTATAGTAAACAAGTTCTATTTGAACAGTGTCGTGAGGTCCTCTACCCCAACCCCAAAGGGCCCTGATCGCCCTACCCCGATCCAAAGGGTTCCAATCCCCATACCCCAATCCAAAAGGAACCCCCCGGTCCCCAAAGGTTCCCACGGCTACCCCCCCGCCCCCCCCCCCCTCCAAGGCCCTCCCCCGGCCCCGGCTTTCGGTGATGTATGTTGTGTGAAACCGATGATTTGGGGTGGATGGGTTGGTATTTTTTACTTTTCTGAGTTGGATTTCTTAGTCTTTCATAGGTATGTGTTGTCTGAAACCTATGATTTGGGATGGGTGGTTTGCTATTTTGACTTTTCTGATCTGGATTTCATAGCCTTTCATAGGTGTGTGTTGTCAGAAAATTATGATTTGGGATGTGTAGTTTGCTATTTGGACTTTTCAGAGCTAGGATTCTTAGTCTCTCATAGGTGTTTGTTTTCTGAAACTTCTAGTTTGGGATGAGTAGTTTGCTATTTCAGACTTTTATGAGCTAGGCTTTCCTAGTATATCGTAGGTGAATGTTGTCAGAAAATTATGATTTGGGATATGTAAATTACTATTTAGGGCTTTTCTGAGCTAGATTTCTTAGTCACTCATAGGTGTTTGTTGTCTGAAACTTCTAGTTTGGGATGAGTAGTTTGCTATTTCAGACTTTTATGAGCTAGGCTTTCGTAGTATGTAGTAGGTGAATGTTGTCAGAAAAATATGATTTGGGATATGTAAATTACTCTTTCGGGCTTTTCTGAGCTAGATTTCTTAGTCCCTCATAGGTGTTTGTTGTCTGAAACCTATAGTTTGGGATGAGTAGTCTACTTTTTGACTTTTCAGAGCTGGATTTCTTAGCCTTTCGTAGGTGTGTGTTGTCAGCTACTTATGATTTGGGATATGTAAATTACTATTTCGACTTTTCTAAGTTAGATTTCTTAGTCTTTCATTGGTGTGTGTTGACTGAAACCTATAGTTTGGGATGAGTAGTTTGCTTTTGGACTTTTCAGAGCTGGATTTCTTAGACTTTCGTTGATGTGTGTTGACTGAAACTTATGATTTGGGATATGTAAATTACTATTTCGGGCTTTTCTAATATAGATTTCTTAGTCTTTCGTTTGTGTGTGTTGTCTGAAACCTATGATTTGGGATTTATAGTTTTGCTTTTTGGACTTTTCAGAGCTAGGATTCTTAGTCCCTCATAGGTGTTTGTTGTCTGAAACCTATATTTTGGGATGAGTAGTTTGCTATTTCAGGCTTTTCTGAGCTAAGGTTTATTAGTATTTCATAGGTGTGTGTTGTCTGAAACTTATGACTTGGGGTGTCTAATTTGCTATTTCATGCCTTTCTGAGCTAAGGTTTCATAGTATTTCGTAGGTGAATGTTGTCTGAAACTTATGATTTGGGATATATGTAAATTACTATTTCGGGCTTTTCTAAGTTAGATTTCTTAGTCCTTTGTTGGTGTGTGTTGACTGAAACCTATGATTTGGGATGTAAGGTTCTTAGACTTTCCTTGGTGTGTGTTGTCTGAAACCTATTATTTGGGATTTATAGTTTGATTTTTGGACTTTTCAGAGCTAGGATTCATAGTCCATCATAGATGTTTGTTGTCTGAAACCTATAGTTTGGGATGAGTAGTTTGCTATTTCAGGCTTTTCTGAGCTAAGGTTTCATAGTATTTCGTAGGTGAATGTTGTCTGAAACTTATGATTTGGGATATATAAATTACTATTTCGGGCTTTTCTAAGCTAGATTTGTTAGTCTTTTGTTGATGTGTGTTGTCTGAAAACAATGATTTGGGATGGGTGGGTTGCTATTTTTGACTTTTCTGAGCTGGATTTCATAGCCTTTCATAGGTATGTGTTGTCTGAAACCTATGATTTGGGATGGTTAATTTGCTATTTTTGACTTTTCTGAGCTAGGTTTTTTAGCCTTTCATAGGTGTGTGCTGTCAGAAAATTATGATTTGGGATTTGTAGTTTGCTTTCTAGACTTTTCAGAGCTAGGATTCTTAGTCCCTCATAGGTGTTTGTTGTCTGAAACCTATAGTTTGGGATGAATAGCTTGCTATTTCAAGCCTTTCTGAGCTATGGTTTCTTAGTATTTCATAGGTGTGTGTTGTCTGAAACTTATGATTTGAGGTATGCAATTTGTTATTTCCGACTTTTCATAACCAGATTTCTTAGTCTTTCGTAGGTATGTGGTGTCTGAAACCTATGATTTGGGATGTGTGGGTTGCTATTTTTTGACTTTTCTGAGCTGTATTTCTTAGCCTTTCGTAGGTGTGTGTTGACTGAAAACTATGATTTGGGAATGAGTGGTTTGCTATTTTTGACTTTTCTGAGCTAGATTTCTTAGCATTTCATAGGTGTGTGCTTTCAGAAAATTATTATTTGGGAGGTGTAGTTTGCTTTTTGGACTTTTCAGAGCTAGGATTCTTAGTCCCTTTTAGGTGTTTGTTGTCTGAAACTTCTAGTTTGGGATGAGTAGTTGGATATTTCAAGCTTTTCTGAGCTAGGGTTTCTTAATATTTCGTAGGTGAAGCTTCCACGTCAGTTTTAAGCTCACCAAGACATAAAAAATTTAAAGTTCAGTTCTAATTTTTTCATAGAAGATAGGAAAAGTTATACTATGATTGTGATTATTTTCTATGAAGATAGAAAGTTTCACTTTAATTCTAAATTTTCTTAAATTCAGTTCCGACTTTTCTCAAAGAGATGAAAAAATTTAAAGTTCAATTTAAAATTGTCACAACGAAGTCAAGGAAAGTTCAAGTTCTCTTCTGAATTTTCTCAATGAAAAAGAAATTAGTCATTGATCATTTCTATTTTTCCAAATAATATAAAAATTTTCCACTTTAGTTCAGATCTGTCTCGAAGAGATGGAAAATTTAAAATACTGTTCCAAATTTTTCACTGAAGATAAAAAATTTCAAGTTCTCTTCGGAATTTTATCAAAGAACACAATTCAATTCTAATTTCTACAGAGAAAATAAAAATCCTCCACTTCAGTTCTTTATTTCACAAAGACATAAAGAAATTTAAAGTTCAATTGTAAATTTTTCGGTGGATGATAGAAAAAGTAATACCATACTTGTGAATATTTTCCTGGAAGATAAAAAGTTCTAGTTCAATTTAAAATTTTCTCAACGAAGTGAAGAAAATTTCAAGTTCTCTTCTGAACTTTACCAAAGAACACACTTCAATTCTAATTTCTCCAGAGAAAACAAAAATCTTCCACTTCAGTTCTTTATTTCACAAAGACATAAAGAAATTTAAAGTTCAATTCTAATTTTTCGGTGGAATATAGAAAAAGTAATACCATACTTGTGAATATTTTCACGGAAGATAAAAAGTTCTAGTTCAATTTAAAATTTTCTCAACGAAGTCAAGGAAAGTTTCAGACAACAAACACCTATGAGGGACTAAGAAATCTAGCTCAGAAAAGCTCGAAATAGTAATTTACATATTCCAAATCATAATTTTCTTAAAACATTCACCTAAGATATCCTAGTTAATCCGATCTCATAAAATTCTTAAATAGCAAACTACTCATCACAAACTAGAAGTTTCAGACAACAAACACATATGAGGGACTAAGAAATCTAGCTCAGAAAAGCCCGAAATAGTAATTTACATATCCCAAATCATGATTGTCTGACAACATTCACCTACGATATACTAGGAAAGCCTAGCTCATAAAAGTCTGAAATAGCAAACTACTCATCCCAAACTAGAAGTTTCAGAAAACAAACACCTATGAGAGACTAAGAATACTAGCTCTGAAAAGTCCAAATAGCAAACTACACATCCCAAATCATAATTTTCTGACAATACACACCTATGAAAGGCTATGAAATCCATCTCAGAAAAGTCAAAATAGCAAACTACCCATCCCAAATCATAGGTTTCAGACAACACATACCTATGAAAGACTAAGAAATCCAACTCAGAAAAGTCAAAAATAGCAACCCATACACCCCAAATCATAGGTTTCAGCATGTCCATTCGAGCATGTCCATTCTCACTGACAACGAACAGACATAAATCATCCATAACCATCCATGAAAAACATCAAATAAATCGACCAACACGCATAACCATCCATGAAAACAGACATAAATGTGAGAAAGTTCCTGTTATTCAAATTCTCACTGACAAAAACCATAAATCAACCATAACCATCCATGAAAACAGACATGAATTGCTGTTGACATCCATAAATGTGAGAAAGTTTCTGTTTTTTCATTCTCGCTGACAACGAACCATAAAACAGACATGAATTGCTGTTGACATCCATGAAAAACATCAAATAAATCGACCAACACACATAACCATCCATGAAAACAGACATAAATGTGAGAAAATTCATGGTTTTTCAAGTGAGAAAATTCCTGTTTTTTCATTCTCAGTGAGAAAACCATAAACCACGTGGTAATCGTCGGAGTCAATAAGGCCTTTCTACTATCAGGCAAGTTTTATTCAGCATCGTAGCCTTTCATGGGTAACACTAAGCTGAACGAATCTTGTATATTTGGAATCTACATATTTGAGAGTTTTATATATTTATTTTTATCAAAATTCTGTTTTAAAGTTTTGATTACTATTGAAAATAATTTCTGAGACCACACTGGCTAATCATTATAAAACAAAAATAATAAAAAAGAGAAAAACGAGGATTATACAAGCCAGTGAAAAATATTGACTAAAATGAAATAATTTCGTTTAAGACCTCCGCTTGACCGTCCTCAGTGCAAGATAATAAAATAAAAATTACTAATAAAAATCCAGAAATCCAGAAAATCCAGAAATTTAATCGTGATTGAGGCAAGTAAAATTTTGGTCCCTTAGACAAGACATGGATTTCTACCGGTGTAAGAACTTTCAAATATAGGTTCTCAATGGCCGGACCAGGACATAATCTAGGAAGAAAACGTCTGAAATTTTGAAATGTTTCGTATTGTAATGTACTGTAATTAAAAAAAAAATGCTTTGTATAATTTAAAAAATTGAGTTCCCATGTATTTTTTCATTTAGTTACCCTTTCACCGTTACATGGAAAGGGTCTTCAAATTTTAGTTGTGCTTTGTTTTAAGGTTTGAAATTTTTTATAGTATCCTTGGATTTTTTATTAGTAATTTTAATTTATATTATCTTGCACTGATGACGGTCAAGCGGAGGTCTTGACCGAAATCTTTGCATTTTAGTCCATATTTTTCACTGGCTTGTATAATCCTCGTTTTTCTCTTTTTTACTATTTTTCCGTTTTACGATTACTACTGAGCCGTATCCCTCTTTACTTAGAGTTCGTTATGACCAACTGTTTGAAAAAACCTTTTTTTTCAAATTATGTTTTGTGAACAGTTTTGTTAAATTAAAAGCATGTGCTCTTACTAAAGTTTCTCTAATAGTTAAACAACATCGCATACATATATTCAAATATATCGAAATATTATAAAAAGTGATAGCGTAACGGGCGAGGGATTGAGAAAGGGCCATTCCCTTTCATATATAGAATAATATATGTTTTTTTTTTTTAGTTTTAATGCTACTCCCTGCTTTCAGCTGAAGAAAATTGTTTGTTTTCTGATCGGTTTTCAAACCCTGTAATAGTCTAGCTATGATATGAAGCGGGGAGTTGTCCCCGTAACCCCCCACCCCCATTTGTATGGTGTTTAGTACTTTTTAGTACTTTCAACAAAACCCCGGTTCACTGAAAATTTTGACAAAATTTTCGAATTCTGTTGCAAATCTTAATTGCAATTGAAAATATTAGTTCTTAAGCAAAAAAAAAAATATATGAAAAGTCAGGCCCACTAAAAATCAATCTAAAATAAGTGATAGAAACAATTTATAATCAAAAACCGGAGGTATATTGGGTCAGTACCCCACATCATATCTTGGTTAGGCCTGGGAATGACATGCAAAAATGATCAGAAGTTCAATATGAAAGAAGGTCTTTTTTAACTGAAAGTACGAAGCAAGAATAAAAGTCGAATAGAAAAGAAATTATTTTGTATATAAGTGTAACTGCCCTATCATCAACTCCCTGCTCTTTACGCTAAATGTTGACCTTTTGTCATAATTCCTTAAGAACGACTTCTAAAACACAAGAATCGCTTGAACGAGAAGCTTTTTTAAAATAATAAGAAACTTAAGCGTAACAACCGAGAAGCTGAGGAGGGGACAGTCCCCCTCATTATACGGAATGATTTTGTTTTAGGTTTTTTAGCTTCTCCTAACTTTCAGATTAAAAATTTTCACTAGAGAACTGAACTTAGACTGAAATTAAAGGAAACTCTGTTAAAACTTGTTATTGCCTTTTTTCTAAAATTCACAACACCACCAACTTTTTTTAAAAGGGATTTGAATGGCTTTTTTTTTCATTTTATTCAATAAACTAAGCAGCCTGTAGCTGCCTCATAGTCAAAATCAATCCAAATCATATGTCTTCGAGAAAACCTCATAATTCAAGCAAACTATACTCTCGAAAAAGGACTGAGAGGAGCAAGGAAAAGGAATTCACCCAGTTGACATTAGGTCAGATTAAGGTGAGAAGTGATCCGGGGAAAGGGAATTATTGGACCCTTGATGCAATGGCCGAATATATGTTTGATAATGGCTTTTTTTTATGTCACTTTAAAAGCTATAAGAGACACCAACAAGATTTTTCAGACCCGTATCATGCAGCTCTTCTTGGCCACTCACCTGAATCCTTTCCACATAGTACTGCCACCACTTCAGTTCTTAGGCTTACTGCCACCTTTTAACATTGGGCTTGGTATTGGACTACCTTCTTTAACTAATAATCTGTTTACTGGAGGATTACCCTACTTCAATGATCTAAATAGTTCTAATGCTACTGCTTTAATGCAGCTGAATCTGCCACCTCATTTAAGACTAGCACAAGCCTCTGTCCTAAAACAATTGAAGTTGGTTTCGTTGAAGCCTGATATGCCGAATGTTCCAGAAAAGAGTCTAGTTGGTAAATAGACTTTTAGTATTGAAAACTTAATAGGCAAAAAGGAAGAAAATGACGCAAAAATAGAGACTGATGGACTTCGTAATTTATATTTACCAGTAAATGTAAAATGTAACCAGTAAATGTTCATTTACCAGCAAATATAGACGTAATTAATATTGTCAATAGTTAAGGTTATCAGTGACCGCTTTTATCAAAAAGCTAAAACATGGTAAAAATGTAAGGCCAGGGGCAGTAATCAATGAATAATTCCAATTATAACTTGTATTTGGGTGACAAAATTGAGCTGCAACTTAAAAAGAGTAAACTGAATTTTTAATTTGGGCACTAAGGAATATAAAAAATTCAAATCGAGGAATTTCAGTAGTAAAAATTGTGGAAATATGGGCAGGGGGGGGGGGCAATTTGAGTAAGTGAGTAAAATGAATTTTGGGGTGTATGGGTTGCTATTTTTGACTTTTCTGAGTTGGATTTCTTAGTCTTTCATAGGTATGTTGTCTGAAACCTATGATTTGGGATGGGTGGTTTGCTATTTTGACTTTTCTGAGCTGGATTTCATAGCCTTTCATAGGTGTGTATTGTCAGAAAATTATGATTTGGGATGTGTAGTTTGCTATTTTGACTTTTCAGAGCTAGGATTCTTAGTCTCTCATAGGTGTTTGTTTTCTGAAACTTCTAGTTTGGGATGAGTAGTTTGCTATTTCAGACTTTTATGAGCTAGGCTTTCCTAGTATATCGTAGGTGAATGTTGTCAGAAAATAATGATTTGGGATACGTAAATTACTATTTCGGTCGTTTCAGATCTAGTTTTCTTAGTCCCTCATATTTTTTTGTTGTCTGAAACCTCTAGTGTGGGATGAGTAGTTTACTATTTATGAGATAGGCTTTACTAGTATGTCTTAGTTGAAGGTTTTCAGAAAATTATTATGTGGGATATGTAAATTATTATTTCGGGCTTTTCTGAGCTAGATTTCTTAGTCCCTCATAGGTGTTTGTTGTCTGAAACTTTCCTTGACTTCGTTGAGAAAATTTTAAATTGAGCTAGAACTTTTTATCTTCCGTGAAAATATTCACAAGCATGGTATTACTTTTTCTATCTTCCACCGAAAAATTAGAATTGAACTTTAAATTTCTTTATGTCTTTGTGAAATAAAGAACTGAAGTGGAAGATTTTTGTTTTCTCTGGAGAAATTAGAATTGAAGTGTGTTCTTTGGAGAAGTTCAGAAGAGAACTTGAACTTTTCTTCACTTCGTTGAGAAAATTTTAAATTGAACTAGAACTTTTTATCTTCCATGAAAATATTCACAAGTATGGTATTACTTTTTCTATCTTCAACCGAAAAATTTAGAATTGAACTTTAAATTTATTTATGTATTTGTGAAATAAAGAACTGAAGTGGAAGATTTTTATTTCTTCTGGAGAAATTAGAATTGAATTGTGTTCTTTGATAAAATTCCGGAGAGAAATTGACCTTTTTTGTTTTATGTGGAAAATTTGGAACAGTATTTTAAATTTTTCTCTCTTTAATACAGATCTGAAATAAAGTGGAACATTTTCATATTATTGGGAAAAATAGAAATGATCAATGACTAATTTCTTTTTCATTGGTAAAATTCAGTAGAGAACTTGAACTTTTCTTCACTTCGGTGCGAAAATTTTAAATTGAACTAGAACTTTTTATCTTCCATGAAAATATTCACAAGTATGGTATTACTTTTTCTATCTTCCAACGAAAAATTTAGAATTGAACTTTAAATTTCTTTATGTCATTGTGAAATAAAGAACTGAAGTGGAAGATTTTTATTTTCTCTGGTGAAATTAGAATTGAATTGTGTTCTTTGGTAAAATTCAGAAGAGAACTTGAGTTCTTCTTCACTTCGTTGAGAAAATTTTAAATTGAACTAGAACTTTTTATCTTCCGGGAAAATATTCACAAGTATGGTATTACTTTTTCTATCTTTCACTGAAAAATTTAGAATTGAACTTTAAATTTCTTTATGTCTTTGTGAAATAAAGAACTTAGGTGGAAGATTTTTATTTTCTCTGGATAAATTAGAATTGAATTTTGTTCTTTGGTAAAATTCAGTAGAGAACTTTAACTTTTCTTCCCTTAGTTGAGAAAATTTAAAATTGAACTAGAACTTTGTATCTTCCGTGAAAATATTCACAAGTATGGTATTACTTTTTCTATCTTCCACCGAAAAATTTAGAATTGAACTCTAGATTTCTTTATGTCTTTGTGAAATAAAGAACTGAAGTGGAAGATTTTTGTTTTCTCTGGAGAAATTAGAAATGAATTGTGTTCTTTGGTAAAATTCCGAAGAGAACTTGAAATTTTTTATCTTCTGTGAAAAATTTGGACCAGTATTTTATATTTTTCATCTCTTCGAGACAGATCTGAACTAAAGTGGAAAATTTTTATATTATTTGGAAAAATAGAAATGATCAATGACTAATTTCTTTTTCATTGAGAAAATTCAGAAGAGAACTTGAACTTTCCTTGACTTCGTTGTGAAAATTTTAAATTGAACTTTAAATTTTTTCATCTCTTTGAGAAAAGTCGGAACTGAATTTAAGAAAATTTAGAATTAAAGTGAAACTTTCTATCTTAATAGAAAATAATCACAATCATAGTATAAATTTTCCTATCTTCTATGGAAAAATTAGAACTGAACTTTAAATTTTTTATGTCTTGGTGAACTTAAAACTGACGTGGAATTTCGTGGAAAACTGACGGGTATTTCGTTCACCTACGAAATACTAAGAAACCTTAGCTCAGAAAAGCCTGAAATATCCAACTACTCATCCCAAATTAGAAGTTTCAGACAACAAACACCTATGAGGGACTAAGAATCCTAGCTCTGAAAAGTCCGAAATGCAAACTACACCTCCCAAATCATAATTTTCTGAAAGCACACACCTATTAAATGCTAATAAATCTAGCTCATAAAATTCAAAAATAGAAAACCACTCATTCCCAAATCATAGGTTTCAGTCAACACACACCTAAGAAAAGCTAAAAAATCCAGCTCAGAAAAGTAAATAAATAGCAGCCCACACATCCCAAATCATTGGTTTCAGACACCACATACCTATGAAAGTCTAAGAAATCTGGTTATGAAAAGTCGGAAATTGCAAATTGCATACCTCAAATCATAAGTTTCAGACAACACACACCTATGAAATACTAAGAAACCATAGCTAAGAAAAGCTTGAAGTAGCAAACTATTCATCCCAAACTATAGGTTTCAGACAACAAACACCTATGAGGGACTATGAATCCTAGCTCTGAAAAGTCCAAAAAGCAAACTACAAATCCCAAATCATAATTTTCTGACAGCACACACCAACGAAAGACTAAGAACCTTATATCCCAAATCATAGGTTTCAGTCAACACACACCAACGAAAGACTAAGAAATCTAGCTTAGAAAAGCCCGAAATATTAATTTACATATAACAAATATTTATTTTAAGAAAACAAACAAACTATAAATTATATGATAAACATCACATAAAAGTAACAAAGAAACCTACTAATCAAAAAATATATTTCTCAGACACCAAACACCTATGAAAGTCTAAGAAATCTAGCTCGGAAAAGTCAAAAATAGTAATTGACATATCCCAAATCATACGTTTCTGACAACACACACCCCCCAAAGGCTAAGAAAACCAGCTCAGAAAAGTTCAAAAGCAAACAACTCATCCCAAACTATAGTTTTCAGACAACAAACACCTATGAGAGACTAAGAAATCTAGCTCAGAAAAGCCCGAAATAGTAATTTACATATCCCAAATCATAATTTTCTGACAACATTCACCTACGAAATACTAGGAAACCCTAGCTCATAAAAGTATGAAATAGCAAAATACTCATCCCAAACTAGAAGTTTTAGACAACAAACACCTATGAGGGACTAAGAAATCTAGCTCAGAAAAGCCCGAAATAGTAATTTACATATCCCAAATCATTATTTTCTGACAACATTTACCTACGATATACTAGGAAAGCCTAGCTCATAAAAGTCTGAAATAGCAAACTACTCATCCCAAACTAGAAGTTTCAGAAAACAAACACCTATGAGAGACAAAGAATCCTAGCTCTGAAAAGTCCAAATAGTAAACTACACATCCCAAATCATAATTTTCTGACAACACACACCTATGAAAGGCTAAGAAATCCAGCTCAGAAAAGTCAAAATAGCAAACCACCCATCCCAAATCATAGGTTTCAGACAACATACATCAACGAAAGACGGGGCCCGGGGAGGGCCTTTGGGGGTCTGGGGGCGGGGTGGGAGCCCTGGGAACCTTTGGGGACCGGGGGGTTCCTTCTGGATTGGGGTATGGGGATTGGAACCCTTTGGATCGGGGTAGGGCCATCGGGGCCCTTTGGGGTTGGGGTAGAGGACCTCACGACACTGTTCAAATAGAACTTGTTTACTATAACGACCACACTCAAAACCTCTTCTAAAACCTTTTCTAAAATCATCTTTTAAAATGTCTCTAACTGTTTCGCCGAAATAATTCCCTAAAATGACTAAAACCGTTTCAACCAAATAATCCCCTAAAAGTAATCTCAGCGTGTTCCTTTTGTTTTTGGCATCTCTGTGCATTCACATTTCAAATTTCTAGGAAACCCTTTCCTAAGTTAATCTCTTCATCTCATAAATTTTCCTAGCTACACTATTAAGGTTTCGTTAGAATATTAATTTATCTCTCCGACTTAAAGCTCAGTGAAGCCGTATTTAAAAATAGAATTTCTATCTCTTTAGCCTCCCGTATAATTCCAAGATAACAAGTGATGTCATTTCTAACTCCTGACAGTAAAGATCAATGAAACCCTATTTAAAAATACAATATTAATTTTTCTCTCTGACCTAAAGAACGTTTATCCCTCAGACCTAAGATTAAAGAAAGCCATAATGTTTCTTAATTCCCCCTTCGTGAATCAATATATTCCCCTAGTGATTATGTAAATCAATTTCTCAGGTTAGGTTCGCCTAAAGATCAAAGAAACCCTAATGTGTCTTAATTCTTCCTTCCTGAATCAATAATTTCCCCCCTGATTATGTAAATCAAGTTCTCATGCTTGTTTCACCTCAAGATAAAAGAAACCATAATGTTTCTTAATTCCCCCGTCATGAATAAATAAATTCCCCTAGCGAGTATGTACGTAAAGTTCACCGGTTAGATTCGCAAAACAATCTCATAACATTCGCGTCGAGCATGTCCATTCTCACTGAGAACGAAAAGACATAAATCATCCATAACCATCCATGAAAAACATCAAATAAATCGAACAATACACATAACCATCCATGAAAACAGACATAAATGTGAGAAAGTTCCTGTTATTCAAATTCTCACTGACAAAAACCATAAATCATCCATAACCATCCATGAAAACAGACATGAATTGCTGTTGACATCCATAAATGTGAGAAAGTTTCTGTTTTTTCATTCTCGCTGACAACGAACCATAAAACAGACATGAATTGCTGTTGACATCCATGAAAAACATCAAATAAATTGACCAACACACATAACCATCCATGAAAACAGACATAAATGTGAGAAAATTCATGGTTTTTCAAGTGAGAAAATTCCTGTTTTTTCATTCTCAGTGAGAAAACCATAAACCACGTGGTAATCGTCGGAGTCAATAAGGCCTTTCTACTATCAGGCAAGTTTTATTCAGCATCGTAGCCTTTCATGGGTAACACTAAGCTGAACGAATCTTGTATATTTGGAATCTACATATTTGAGAGTTTTATATATTTATTTTTATCAAAATTCTGTTTTAAAGTTTTGATTACTATTGAAAATAATTTCTGAGACCACACTGGCTAATCATTATAAAACAAAAATAATAAAAAAGAGAAAAACGAGGATTATACAAGCCAGTGAAAAATATTGACTAAAATGAAATAATTTCGTTTAAGACCTCCGCTTGACCGTCCTCAGTGCAAGATAATAAAATAAAAATTACTAATAAAAATCCAGAAATCCAGAAAATCCAGAAATTTAATCGTGATTGAGGCAAGTAAAATTTTGGTCCCTTAGACAAGACATGGATTTCTACCGGTGTAAGAACTTTCAAATATAGGTTCTCAATGGCCGGACCAGGACATAATCTAGGAAGAAAACGTCTGAAATTTTGAAATGTTTCGTATTGTAATGTACTGTAATTAAAAAAAAATGCTTTGTATAATTTAAAAAATTGAATTCCCATGTATTTTTTCATTTAGTTACCCTTTCACCGTTACATGGAAAGGGTCTTCAAATTTTAGTTGTGCTTTGTTTTAAGGTTTGAAATTTTTTATAGTATCCTTGGATTTTTTATTAGTAATTTTTATGTTATTATCTTGCACTGATGACGGTCAAGCGTAGGTCTTGACCAAAATCTTTGCATTTTAGTCCATATTTTTCACTGGCTTGTATAATCCTCGTTTTTCTCTTTTTTACTATTTTTTCGTTTTACGATTACTACTGAGCCGTATCCCTCTTTACTTAGAGTTCGTTATGACCAACTGTTTGAAAAAACCTTTTTTTTCAAATTTTGTTTTGTCAACAGTTTTGTTAAATTAAAAGCTTGTGCTCTTACTAAAGTTTCTCTAATAGTTAAACAACATCGCATACATATATTTAAATATATCGAAATATTATAAAAAGTGATAGCGTAACGGGCGAGGGATTGAGAAAGGGCCATTCCCTTTCATATATAGAATAATTTATGTTTTTTTAGTTTTAATGCTACTCCCTCCTTTCAGCTGAAGAAAATTGTTTGTTCTCTGATCGTTTTCAAACCCTGTATTGGTCTAGCTCTGATACGAAGCGGGGAATTGGCCCCGTAACAACCCCCCCCCCCCATTTGTATGGTGTTTAGTACTTTTTAGTGCTATCAACAAAACACCGGTTCACTGAAAATTTTGACAAAATTTTCGAATTCTGTTGCAAATCTTAATTGCAATTGAAAATATTAGTTCTTAAGCAAAAAAAAATATATACATGAATAGTCAGGACCGCTAAAAATCAATCTAAAATAAGTGATAGAAACAATTTATAATCAAAAACCGGAGGTGTATTGGGTCAGTACCCCAAATCATATCTTGGTAAGGCCTGGGAATGACATGCAAAAATGATCAGAAGTTCAATATGAAAGAAGGTCTTTTTTAACTGAAAGTACGAAGCAAGAATAAAAGTCGAATAGAAAAGAAATTATTTTGTATATAAGTGTAACTGCCCTATCATCAACTCCTTGCTCTTTACGCTAAATGTTGACCTTTTGTCATAATTCTTTAAGAACGACTTCTAAAACACAAGAATCGCTTGAACGAGAAGCTTTTTAAAATACTAGGAAACTTTAGCGTAACGACCCAGAAGCTGAGGAGGGGACAGTCCCCCTCATTATACGGAATGATTTTGTTTTAGGTATTTTAGCTTCTCCTAACTTTCAGATTAAAAATTTTCACTTGAGAACTGAACTTAGACTGAAATTAAAGAAAACTGTTGAAACTGGTTATTGCCTTTTTTCTAAAATTCACAACACCACCAACTTTCTTTTTAAAGGAATTTGAATGGCTTTTTTCATTTTATTCAATAAACTAAGAAGCCTGTAGCTGCCTCATAGTCAAAATCAATCCAAATCATCTATCTTCGAGAAAACCTCATAATAATTCAAGCAAACTATACTCCCGAAGAAGGACTGAGAGGAGCAAGGAAAATGAAGTCACTCAGTTGATATTAGGTCAGATTAAGGTGAGAAGTGATCCGGGGAAAGGGAATTATTGGACCCTTGATCCAAAGGCCGAATATATGATTGATAATGGCTTTTTTTATGTCACCTTAAAAGTTATAAGAGACACCAACAAGATTTTTTAGACCCGTATCATGCAGCTCTTCTTGGCCACTCACCTGAATCCCTTCCACATAGTACTGCCACCACTTCAGTTCTTAGGCTTACTGCCACCTTTTAACATTGGGCTTGGTATTGGACTACCTTCTTTAACTAATAATCTGTTTACTGGAGGATTACCCTACTTCAATGATCTACATAGTTCTCATGCTACTGCTTTATTGCAGCTGAATCTGCCACCTCATTTAAGACTAGCACAAGCCTCTGTCCTAAAACAATTGCCGTTGGTTTCGTTGAAGCCTGATATGCTGAATGTTCCAGAAAAGAGTCTAGTTGGTAAACAGACTTTTAGTAATGAAAACTTAATCGGCAAAAAGGAAGAAAATGACGGAAAAATATAGACTAATGGACTTCGTAGTTTATATTTACCAGTAAATGTAAAATGTAACCAGTAAATGTTCATTTACCAGCAAATATAGACGTAATTTATATTGTCAATAGTTAAGGTTATCAGTGACCGCTTTTATCAAAAAGCTAAAACATGGTAAAAATGTAAGGCCAGGGGCAGTAATCAATGAATAATTCCAATTATAACTTGTATTTGGGTGACAAAATTGAGCTGCAACTTAAAAAGAGTAAACTGAATTTTTAATTTGGGCACTAAGGAATATAAAAAATTCAAATCGAGGAATTTCAGTAGTAAAAATTGTGGAAATATGGGCAGGGGGGCAATTTGAGTAAATGAGTAAAATGAATTTTCAATTCGGTTACTAAGGGCGAGAAAATTTTAAATTGAGGAATTCCAGTGGAGAAAATCGGGGAAATATGGGACAGGGGGCAGTTTTTCCCCTGAATTATTTGTCCCCTCTTTTCTTGGGTTCTGAAGAAAATTATTTTGGACCCTTAAATTAAAAAACGTCTTTGTTAAATTTATGCTGAAAAAAAATAGGCAGAGGAAAATTATCTGCCCTAGATTTAAGAAATTACAATTTACCTCCCATCCCCTTCTACACTTTCATGAACAACGCCAGGGAGGGATTTTGAATAATTCTTTCTAATAATATAAAATACAATCCTTATATAATGTAGCTTGGCTCATTTCAGTGGAAGCAAATCTAGATTTAAGCTACAAGATCTTCTGACAGACAGTTTTCTTATGAAGAATCAGTCTTAGTAGATTTTTGGTTCTTAGTAAAGGAACCTCATTATAGGTGACGCAGTTTCTTGTTTTTTTTTTTTCTTTGATCTGCGCCACTTTGTACGGGAGGGCTTGTCATAGAAACTTCGAAGGTGGTTCATTAGCGTTAGAAATTGAAGGGTCAAGGCCACTAATTGAAACTTCTTGGCAATTAAAGGGGTTTGCTAAACCAAACAAAAAGACATTGATTGTGCTCGGGTTGTCAAAAAGGGGTATTTCCAATATCCCTGGAACAGTAAAGATTCTATATAAAAATTTTCTGGTAATGTAGAGAGGGATACCTAACTAAATTAAAAGACTTGAAGTGCCTCCAGGTTGTCAAAATGGCATGCATGCACTATCTTAGGAACAGTTTTTGGTATTCAAGTGGAATGGTCAAGGTAAGTTGAGGGATATATAAAGATGAATTAAAAGAAACAGTGTCCATACACACTTTTAAAAGGAAATATACCCATTACGTGAGGAATAGCTATTGGTATACGCTAAAACCTTCAGGGGATGTTGAGCTAAATTAAAAGACAATATTTGCATCCACGTTGTCAAAAGGATGTATCTGCAATAGCTCTTGAATGACGAAGTTCATTAAACTGAAACTTGCAGGGCATGTTGGAGTAAATAAGAAGAGCACTATGAGTGCCCATGGTATCAAAAATGTGGACCATGGTAGCAAAAGGATATTAAGTTAAAACCTTAAAGAAGGAGGATTAACTTAGCCAAAATAAACTAGGAATCTCCAGATTGTCAAAAAAGAATATGTAAGGTCGTTAGAATTGCTAAAGATAATAAAACGGAACTTCCAGGGTATATTGAGGGGGTGTTGAACAAAACCAAAAGATACTAACTATATACAATATCTCAAAAGGGTATATTTGTAAAACCTGATGAACGGCTAAGACTGTAAGTCAAAATTCAAGATAATAAAATATGAGCAAGGTGGGACACTGCTCAATAATAACCGAAACTGTAAAAAAATGAATTTTCATATAAATAGATACTTAAAAAGAATTGATTTTTTATGCTGATTCCAAATATATAAGATTAGTCTTGCTAATTAAAACCAACACGGCTAAACAATTTGTCGAGTTTGAGGACCTTTAAAGCTATACGGAATCTTAATGTAAGTCAGACCATCAAATTTAGCTTACCAGAAGACACTGCTGTTGATGTTTCAACCTCCAATCAGCAAAAATGTAGAATTTTTGTATATTTTTACCAGAAGGAAGATTATGGACGCTTGTTTATTTGTTGTTGTTGTTTCCCAGGGTGATCGTATCGAACCAATGTTCCCATAATATTTGAAAAAGGCAGATTCAAACGGATATTAAAAGGTTTTAGTACTCTTAGTAACTAAAGAACTAGCCTCCTCTCCCATGCCCTTTTTTCCTCAAAATTGTTCGATCAAAACTTTTAATGGCCAGTTTGTTCACCATAGTCGGAATGCCTGATTACTGGGGATAACATGACCTCCCATATTCCCTGGATAAAGGACTTCAACTTATGAAATTTTGTCATCGTTTACATAATGTATTTGTTTTTGGGAAGCATACAGACATTTTTTGGGGGAGGGAGAATTTTCTACTGGGAAATTTTACACAAGTAGAATTTTTATTGAGAGGAAACCTTTTGCGGATGGATTTTCTACGCTAAATTTTACACAGGAGGAATTTGCCATCATTCCTATATGCATTCTATATATTCCTATTCATTCCTATTCTATATATTCCTATTCAAAAATTCCTTGTTTTCAGTTTTAATATTGTTCGTTACTTTTAGTGGATAAACTTGTTTTTCATGTTTGATTTCTGATCTTTTTCATAGTAATGCTAGGAAATCCAGCTCCCCTTCTAAAAAATTCCTCGTCCCATGGAAAATTTCTTCTTGGGAAGTCCCTCCAACTCAAAATAACTTTCCCCAAAAGTTTCCATCATCGCTGAAAACACGACCCGGAAAATTTTCTGGAGGCGGAGTCCGCCTAAAAAATTTTCCTTATCATACTTTCTTTTGAAATGACTTTATTCTTTCTTCACTAAAAAAATATTAATTTTTTTACTTTTATAACTTTAATAAATAAAATAATATTAACATTTTGATTGCTAAATATCAGTATATGTATATTAAACTGACAATGCACATTCATTTGTATTTTTCAGTTAAGTGCTAATTTTGTTCTGACCTTGGGAAGGCATAGAGATTTTGCTCCAAACTTATGTTAATTTCTGCTCGTTTTGAGTTTGACTCGGTTATTTATTTTAATTTCTGTTCGTTTGAATTTCATTTATTTATCGATGCTGATCTGTGTTAGTTTCATGCTTGGTAGATTATTTGATTTTATTTTTGCTCTTTTTTTGTTTAACGGAGTTCTTTATTTTTCGTTGAAAAACTTGTTTTGTGGAAAAAGTTTTTTCAATTAATTTCGGTTCGTTTTATATTGACATAGTCTTTTCAGGGAAAAAGAAAATAATTCTTTAAATATTTTCATTTTTTAAGACTTTTTAGTTTGGCCTGCTATTTGTATGCTGTTGAAATTTTTTTGTAATTTTTAACAATATGCACCCTTGTAATAATCTGGACACAAATAGACTGTTTATTTTAGTTTCATACCTCCTCTAGTTGACTTGAAATGGAAAACTTGACACCATTCGCAAAAAAATATTGTTAACTTTGTTTGATAGCTTGGATACACTTACGCTATTTTGATTTCGTTAAACTTTAAGAGCAGAAATGAGAGGGTTGGCATGGGAGGGTGGGCCTGGGAGGGTGGGAGTGAAAGGGGGATTAGTTGCCCTCAAATCACTATCGACTATTAAAAAGGCCACTAGGCCTTTCGATTTCCAATCGAATAAGCCCTTTTGGAAACGACAAAGCTTTCTATAAGCACCTTATATGCCCCCGGGGCATAAATTGCAACCCTTACCCTAAGGTCTGTTAGGGTGGTTGTCATCCTCTAAGACTGACTTTCCAGAACTTTCAAGTGCGTTAAACAATATGGCTATATCAAAATTTGGATGGGATGTTTTTAGGGGAAATAGTGGGCGTGAGACGGGCGGGAGTTGTTCTCCAATCACTTTGAAATTTTAACAATGACACCAGCCTTTTCAATTTCTAATTAAATGAGCTCTTTTGAAGTTTCTACGACAAAACTTTCAATAAAAATCTTATCTGCCCCCAGGGAATAACTTACAACGCTTAACCTGAGTGCTGGGGGGGGGTTATAATTTTCAAAGCCCTAATTTCCAGTACTTTCTACTACGTTGAACAAAATGGCTATCTGAAAATTTTGATTGGATGTGCTTGGAGGAATGGTGGGCTAGTTACCCTCCAATCACTTTCGACTATTACAAAGGGCACTAACCCTCTCAGTTTGGAATTGAATGAAGCCCCTTTTGAAGTTTTACGACAACTCTATCTATAAACACCTTATATGCTACGAGGGCAGAACTTACAACCTTTGCCCTTGGGGCTCTGGAGGGTTTGTAATCCTTAAATTCATAATTTCCAGAACTTTTAACTATGCTGAGCAAAATGGCTATCTCTAAACTTTGATTGAATGTTTTTGGAGAAATCGTGGGTGTACGAAGGGGGCTAATTACTCTGCACTCACTTTCGACTATTGAAAAGGGTAATTTCAATTTCCAATCAAATGAGCCCTTTTGAAATTTCTTCAACAACTTTCTATATAAACCTTATATGCCCTCAGGGCATAACTTACAATCCTAGCACTGAGGGCTCTGAGGGGGTTATCATCCTAAAAGACCTAATTTCAAGAACTTTCAACTACGTTGAACAAAATAGATATCTCAAAATTGTGATTGGATGTGTTTGGGAAAATGGTGGGCGTGAGAGGGATGTTAGTCGCTCTCCAATCACTTTCAACTATTAAAAAATGCACTAGCCCTTCCAATTTTCAATTGAATGAGCCCTTTTGAAGTTTCTACGCTTTCAATAAAAACCTTATACGCCCCCAGGGCATAACTTACAACCCTTGCCCAGAGGGCTGTAGGGGGGGGGGTGTGAGTGGTTGTCATCCTTAAGGACCTAATTTCCAAAGCTTTCAACTACGTTGAATAAAACGGCTATCTAAAATATTGATTGGATGTGTTTGGAGAAAAGATGGGCGTGAGAGGGGAGTTAGTTGCCTTCAAATCACTTTTGACTATTCAAAAGGACAGTAGCCCTTTGAATTTCCAATCAAATGAGCCCTTTTTCAAGTTTCTACGACATATTTCAATAAAAACCTTATATAACCCCAGGGCATAACTTAAAACCCTTGCCCTGAAGACTGCGAGAGGGGGTTTTCCTGCTCAAAGGTATAATTTCCTGAACTTTGAACTGCGTGGAACAAAATGGCTATCTCAAAATCTTTATTGGATGTGTTTGGGGCTAGTTACCCTCCAATCACTTTCGGCTGTTAAAAAGGACACTAGCCATTTCAATTTCCAGTCGAATGAGCCCTTTTTGAAGTTTCTACGACAACGCGTTATATAAAAATGTTATATGACCCCTGGGCATAATTTATATCCCCTGCCCTTAGGGCTTTGGGGGGTTGTCATCCTAAAAAACCTAATTTCCTAGAACTTAAAACTACGTTGAATAAATTGGCTATCTCAAAGTTTTGATTAGATGTATTTGGGGAAAAGGTGGGCGTGAGAGACAGGTTAGTTGCCCTCAAATCACTTTCGACTATTAAAGAGGGCACTAGCCCTTTGAATTTCCAATCGAATGAGCCTTTTTTAAAGTTTCTACGACAAGGCTTTCTATAAAAAAAACCTTATATGCCCCCAGGGCATAACTTACAACCCTTGCCCTAAGGGATGTGGGGGACTGTCCTCAAGAAAATAATTTCTATCTGGAAATCAACTATGCTGAACAAAATGACTATCTCAAAATTTGGATTGGATGTGTTTAGGAAAATAGTGGGCATGGAACGGGTGTTAATCAACTTCCAATCACTTTCGACTATTAAAAAGGGTACACACCACTCCAATTTCCAATTGAATGAGCGCTTTTCGAAGTTTCTACGACAACCTCTTCGATACGAAGTGCCCTGCTCTGAAGGAAAAAATAATAAATAATACATTGCGCCAACATCGTTCTTATATGCCCCAAGGGCATAACTTAAAACCCTTGCCCTGAGGGTTCTGGGGGAGTGTCCTCCTCTTATACTTAGTCCCCGTTTCTTGTCTGGTTCTCGAGTGTCCCCGTTCTTTACTTAGGCAGCGCGATCACACCACCTATGATTTCTACAACAACTTTCAATAAAAACCTTATATGCCCCCAGGGCAAAACTTACAACCCTTGCCCTAAGGGCTCTGAGGGGGTTATCATACTCAAAGAACTAATTTACAGAAGTTTCAACTACGTTGAACAAAATGGATATCTCAAAATTTTGATTCGATGTGTTCGGGAAAATGGTGGGCGTGAGAGGGACGTTAGTCGCTATCCAATCACTTTCAACTATTAAAAAAGACACTAAGTTTTTGAATTTCCAATTGAATGAGCCCTTTTGAAGTTTCTACGACAGCGCTTTCAATAAAAACTGTATATGCCCCCAGAGCATAACATATAACCCTTGTTTTGAGGGCTGTGGGGGGAGGGGTTGTCATCCTTAAAGACCTAATTTCCAAAAATTTCAACTACGTTGAATAAAATGGCTATCTAAAAATTTTAATTGGATGTGTTTTTTGTAAAAGGTGGGCGTGAGAGGGGGGTTAGTTGCCCTCAAATCACTTTCAACTATTAAAAAGGGCACTAGCATTTTAATTTACAATCGAATGAGCTTTTTTGAAGTTTTTACGACAACGCCTTCTTTAAAAACCTTATATGCCCCCAGGGCATAACTTAAAACCCTTGTCCCGAGGGCTGTGGGGGAGTTTCCTCCTCAAAAACATATTTTCTATCTGGAAATCAACTATGCTGAACAAAATGGCTATCTCAAAATTTTGATTGGATGTGTCTGGGGAATGGTGGGCGTGGAAGGGGTGTTAGTTGCTTTCCAATTACTTTCGACTATTAAAAAGGGTACTAGCCATTTCAATTTCCAATCGAATGAGCCTTTTTTGAAGTTTCTAGGACAACGCTTTCTATAAAAAACTTATATGCCCCCAGGGCTTAACTTAAAGCCCTTGCCCTGAGGGTTGTGGGGGAGTGTCCTCCTCAAAAACATATTTTCTAGCTGGAAATCAACTACAACCTTTACACAACTTACGACCCTTGCTCTGAGGGCTATGGGGGGAGGGGTTGTCATTCTTAAAGACCTAATTTCCAAAAATTTCAACTACGCTGAACAAAATAGCTATCTCAAAATTTTGATTGGATGTGTTTGGAGAAATAGTGGGATTGGAAGGGGTGTCACTTTCGACTATTAAAAAGGGCACTGGCAATTTCAATAGCCAATCGAATGAGCATTTTTTGAAGTTTCTACGACAACGCCTTCTATAAAAAAACTTATATGCCCCCAGGACATAACTTAAAACCCTTGCCCTGAGGGTTTTGAGGGAGTGTCCACCTCAAAAATATATTTTTTCTATCTGGAAATCAACTACGCTGAACAAAATGGCTATCTCATAATTTTGATTGGATGTGTTTGGAGGAATGATGGAGATGGAGGTTGGGCTAGTTGCCTTCCAATCACTTTCGACTATTAAAAAGGGTACTAGACCTTTGAATTTCCAATCGAATGAGCCTGTTTTGAAGTTTCTACGCCAACACCTTCTATAAAAACCTTATATAACCCCAGGGCATAACTTAAAACCCTTGCCCTTAGGGTTTTGGAGGATTGTCCTCCTCAAAAACATATTTTCTATCTGGAAATCAACCATGCGGAAGAAAATGGCCATCTCAAAATTTTGATTGGGTGTATTTGGGGGAATGATGGGCGTGGGGGGGGCTAGTTGCCCTCCAATCACTTTTGACTATTAAAAAAGGCACTAGCCACTCCAATTTCCAATGGAATGAGCATTTTTCAAAGTTTCTACGACAACTCCTTCGATACAAAGTGCCCGGGTATGGAGAAAAAAAACACATTGTGCCCACATCGTTCTTTATTTAGGCAGCGGTAGCGCGTTGCCTATGATTGATTGGATGTGATTGATTCGAGAAAAGATGGGCGTGAGAGGAGGTTTAGTTTCCTTTAAATCACTTTCGACTATTAAAAAGGGCACTAGCCCTTTTAATTTCCAATCAAATGAGTCTGTTTTTAAGTTTTTACGACAACACCTTCTACCTTATATGCCCCCAGGGCATAACTTAAAACCCTTGGCCTGAGGGTTGTGGGGGAGTGTCCTCCTCAAAAACATATTTTCTATCTGGAAATCAACTACGCTGAACAAAATGGCTATCTAAACTATTGATTGGATGTGTTTGGAGAAAAGGTGGGCTTGAGAGGGGAGTTAGTTGCCTTCAAATCACATTCGACTATTAAAAAGGACACTAGTCCTTTAAATTTTCAATCGAATAAGCTCTTTTTCGATTGTCTACGACAAAGATTTCAATAAAAATCTTATATAACCCCAGGGCATATTATAACCCTTGCCCTGAAGACTGTGGGAGGAGTGTCCTGCTCAAAGGTATAATTTCCTGAACTTTGAACTGCGTGGAACAAAATAGCTATCTCAAAATCTTTATTGGATGTATTTGGGGCTAGTTACCCTCCAATCACTTTCGGCTGTTAAAAAGGACACTAGCCATTTCAATTTCCAGTCGAATGAGCCCTTTTTGAAGTTTCTACGACAACGCGTTATATAAAAATGTTATATGACCCCTGGGCATAATTTATATCCCCTTCCCTTAGGGCTTTGGGGGGTTGTCATCCTAAAAAACCTAATTTCCAGAGCTTAAAACTATGTTGAATAAAATGGCTATCTCTAAGTTTTGATTAGATGTGTTTGGGGAAAAGGTGGGCGTGAGAGGCGGGTTAGTTGCCCTCTAATCACTTTTGACAATCAAAAAGGCACCAGCCCTTTGAATTTCCAATCAAATAAGCCTTTTTTAAAGTTTCTACGACAAGGCTTTTTATAAAAAAAAACCTCATATGCCCCCAGGGCATAATTTACAACCCTTGCCCTGAGGGCTGTGTGAGGGGGGGGGGTTGTCATCCTCAAAGTCATAGTTTCCAAAACTTAAAACTACGTTGAATAAATGGGCTATCTCAAAGTTTTGATTAGATGTGTTTGGGGAAAAGGTGGACGTGAGAGGTGGGTTAGTTGCCCTCTAATAATTTTCGACTATTTAAAAGGGCATTAGCCCTTTGAATTTTCAATCGAATGAGCCTTTTTTAAAGTTTCTACGGCAAAGCCTTCTGTAAGAAACCTTATATGCCCCCAGGGCATAACTTACAACCCTTGCCCTAAGGGTTGCCCCAAGGGGGACTGTCCTCAAAAACATAATTTCTATCTGGACATCAACTACGCTGAACAAAATGGCAATCTCAAAATTTTGATTGGATGTGTTTTGGGAAATGGTGGGCGTGGAAGGGGTGTTAGTCAACTTCTAATCACTTTCGACTATTAAAAAAGGCACAAGCAACTCGAATTTCTAATTGAATGAGCACTTTTCGAAGTTTCTACGACAACTTCTTCGATACGAAGTGCCCTGCTCTAAAGGAAAATAATTAATAAATAATACATTGTACCAACATCGTTCTTATATGCCCCCAGGGCAAAACTTAAAATCCATACCCTGAATATTGTGGGGGAGTGTCCTCCTCTTTACTTAGTCCCCGTTTCTCGTCTCGTTCTCGAGTGTCCCCGTTCTTTACTTAGGCAGCGCGATCACGCTGCCTATGATTTATGCAACAACTTTCTATATAAACCTTATATCGCCCCAGGGCATAAATTACAACCCTTGCACTGAGAGCTTTGAGGGGGATATCATCCTAAAAGACTTAATTTCCAGAACGTTCAACTACCTTGAACCAAATGAATATCTCAAAATTTTGATTGGATGTGTTCCGGAAAATGGTTGGCGTGAGAGGGGTGTTAGTCACTATCCATTCACTTTCAACTATTAAAAAAGGCACTAACCCTTTCAATTTCCAATTGAGTGAGCTCTTTTGAAGTTTCTACGACAGCGCTTTGAATAAAACTTTATATGCCCCAGGGCGTAACTTGCAACCCTTGCACTGAGGGCTCTGAGGGGATTATCATCCTAAAAGACCTAATTTCTAGAACTTTCAACTACGTTGAATAAAATGAATATTTAAACATTTTAATTAGATGTGTTTGGGAAAATCGTGGGCGTGAGAGGGGTGATAGTCGCTATCCAATCACTTTCAACCATTAAAAAAGGCACTAGCCCTTTCAATTTCCAATTGAATGAGCCCTTTTGAAGTTTCTACGACAACGCTTTCAATAAAAACCTTATATGCCCCCAGGGCATAACTTAAAACCCTTTCCCTGAGGGCTGAGGGCGGAGGGGTTGTCATCCTTAAAGACCTAATTTCCAAATCTTTCAACTAGTTTGAACAAAATGGCTATCTAAAAATTTTTATTTGATGTGTTTGGGGAAAATGTGGGCGTGAGAGGGGGGTTAGTTGCCCTCAAATCACTTTCGACTATTAAACAGGGTACTAGCCCTTTGAATTTCAAATTGAATGAGCCCTTTTTTAAGTTTCTAAGACAAAGATTTCAATAAAACCTTATATGCCCCAAGGGCATAACTTATAATCCTTGTCCTGAGGGTTGTGGGGGAGTTTCTTCCTCAAAAATATGTTTTCTATCTGGAAATCAACTACGCTGAACAAAATGGCTATCTCAAAATTTTTATTGTATGTATTTGGGGGAATGAAGGGTGTGGGGGGTGCTAGGGGTCTTCCAATCCCTTTCGACTATTAAAAAGGGAACTAGCCCTTTGAATTTCCAATAGAATGAGCTTTTTCGGAAGTTTCTTCAACAACGCCTTCTTTAAAAACCTTATTTGACCCCAGGGCATAACTTAAAACCCTTGCCAAGAGGGCTGTGGGGGAGTGTCCTCCTCAAAAACATATTTTCTATCTGGAAATCAACAACGCTGAACAAAATGGCTGTCTCAAAATTTTGATTGGAGGTGCTTCTGGAAATGATTGGCGTTGGGGGGGGGGGGCTAGTTGCCGTCTATTCACTTTCGACTATTGAAAATGGTTCTAGCTCTTTGAATTTCCAATCGAATGAGCCTTTTTTGAAGTTTCTACGACAACACCTTCTATAAAAACTTTATATGCCCCCAGGGCATAACTTAGAACCCTTGCCCTGAGGGTTATGGGGGAGTTTTCTCCTCAAAAAAATATTTTATATCTGGAAATCAACTACGTTGAACAAAATGGCTATCTCAAAATTTTGATTGGATGTATTTGGAGGAATAATGGGCGGGGGGGGGGAGGATAGTTGCCCTTCAATCACTTTCGACTATTAAAAAGAGTACTAGCCCTTTGAATTTCCAATAGAATGAGCCTCTATTGAAGTTTCTACAAAAACGCCTTCTATAAAAACCTTATATGCCCCCAGGGCATAACTTAAAACTCTTGCCCTGAGGGTTCTTGGGGAGTGTCCTCCTCAAAAATATATTTTCTATGTGGAAATCAACTACGCTGAACAAAATAGCTAACTCAAAATTTTGATTGTATGTGTTTGGGGGAATGATGGGCGTGGGGGGAGGGGGTAGTTGCCCTCGAATCACTTTCAAGTATTAAAAAGGGCACTAGCCACTCCAATTTCCAATCGAATGAGCCCTTTTAGAAGCTTCTACGACAACTCCTTCGATACAAAGTGCCCTGCTCTAAAGGAAAAAATTAATAAATAATACATTGTGCCAACATCGATCTTATATGCCCCCAGGGCATAAATTAAAACCCTATCCCTGAGGACTGTGGGGGAGTTTCCTCCTCTTTACTTAGTCCCCGTTTCTCGTCTCGTTCTCGAGTGTCACCGTTCTTTACTTCGGCAGTTCGATCACGCTTTCTATAATTTATGCAACAATTTTCTACATAAACCTTATATGCCCCCAGGGCATAACTTACAACCCTTGCACTGAGGGCTCTGAGGGGGTTATCATCCTAAAAGACTTAATTTCCAGAACGTTTTACTACGTTGAACAAAATGGATATCTCAAAATCTTGATTGGATGTGTTTTGGAAAATGGTTGGCGTGAGAGGGGCGTTAGTCGCTGTCCATTCACTTTCAACTACTAAAAAAGGCACTAGCCCTTTCAATTTCCAATTGAATGAGCTCTTTTGAAGTTTCTACAACAGTGCTTTCAATAAAAACTTTGTATACCCCGGGGCATAACTTACAACCCTTGCACTGAGGGCTCTGAGGGGGTTATCATCACAAAAGACTTAATTTCCAGAACGTTCAACAACGTTGAACAAAATGGATATCTCAAAATTTTAATTCGATGTGTTTGGGAAAATGGTGGGCGTGAGAGGTATTAGTCGCTATCACATCACTTTCAACTATTAAAAAGAAACTAGCCCTTTCAATTTCCAATTAAATGAGCCCTTTTGAAGTTTCTACGACAACGCTTTCAGTAAAGACTTTATAGTCCCCCAGGGCATAACTTACAACCCTTTCCCTGCGGGCTCTGGGGGGAGGGGTTGTCATACTTAAAGGCCTAACTTCCAAAACTTTCAACTATGTTGAATAAAATAGCTAGCTCAAAATTTTGATTGGATGTGTTTAGGGAAAAGGAGGGCATGAGAGGGGGTTTAGTTGCCCTCAAATCACTTTCGACTATGAAAAAGGGCACTAGCCCTTTGAGTTTCAAATCGAATGAGCCATTTTTCATGTCATTCAAAGAGATGTAAAAAAAAATTGAAAAAAAATCGGGGGGGGGGCAAAAAGCTGGGGGGGGGGGAGGGGATCCCCATGGAGTTTGGGGATAGGGGCTTTTGGGGTTGAGGTCCCTGGTCGTTAGGGTCATTGGTTCTTAAGATCCTTTGCGGTTCATACTCATATACACCTCACTACTTGATTTGTAAGGATTTTCTATGGATTGTTCTGAATTTCTTTATTAAAATTCTTTTCTTGCCATCTACATCTCTCATAGTATCAACTTTTTAGTACACTATAACGTTAGACCCTATTTTAAATTGACAACACTGTTCAAACGCCACTTGTGTGTTATACAGAAAACATCGGAGAGGTAAAGCTAGGTCAAGTCACAAGGTCATTCTATCATCATTAACCATTTTCATAGATTGATGTTGTTCCAAATTTATAACAAATTGCCTGAGTTAACAAGCCCTTCGGGGTTACCTTAACTGGCAATCAGTTTAACCCTTTTTTACCACCTTCATACAATCCAATTCGCAAATGTTATCTAGCTCTGTTTTTTCCCTATTATTCAATTAAAATCGTTCATACAGTCCAATTCGCAAATACTATACCTTTTTTCGCAAATAAAGTTATTTTTTGGTAAATGATTTAACACCATATGCCAATCAATCAATTCTGAGTGTAGCACCCTATTCTTTAATTAGCGGCAACGCATTCCTAACAAACTAGTCTTGACTAAAGGCAATTGTCCGAAAAATAGGTGGTGGCTCAGAAACCCATCTGTTAAGGCATATACCAATCCTAGTAATAGCCCGTGGTAGTGCATGTACTCGGGCTCTTTGAAAAGGTGTAGAGCTTCTATAGAAGAGTTACCTAGATGCGAGGGGCTACTCACTCTCTTTGAAAAGGTGTAGAGCTTCCATAGAAATGTTTTCCTATAGCTTCCATAGAATCCAGAATGCCATCTTTACTGCTAGTGCCTTTTTTAATAGTTGAAAGTGGCATTGAGGGCAACTAACCCCCCTCTCACGCCCACCTTTTCCCCAGACACATCCAATCAAAATTTTTAGATAGCCATTTTATTCAACGTAGTTTAAAGCTCTGGAAATTAGGTCTTTAAGGATGACAACCCATCCCGCCACAACCCTCGGGGGAAGGGTTTTAAGTTATGCCCTGGGAGCATGTAAAGTTTTTATAGAAATTGATGTGGTAAAAACATCTAAAAGGGCTCATTCAATTGAAAATTGAAAGGGCTATTGCCCTTTTATTAGTCGAAAGTGATTGAAGGGCAACCAACCCCCCTCTCACACCCACCATTTTCCCCAGCACATCCAATCAAAATTTTGAGATATCTATTTTGTTCAACGTATTCGAAAGTTCTGGAAATTAGGTCTTTTAGGATGATAACCCCTTCAGAGCTTTCACTGCAAGGGTTTTAATTTATGCCCTGGGGGCATATAAGGTTTATATAGAAAGTTGTTGTTGAAATTTCAAAAGGTGCTCATTTGATTGGAAATTGAAAACATAATCTGCCCTTTACTGAAAAAAATACAAATGAATGTGCATTGTCAGTTTAATTTACATATACTGATATTTAGTAATTAAAAACTTAATATTATTTGATTTATTAAAGTTATAAAAGTAAAATCATTGATACTTTTCTCAGTAAAGTGCAAATTATGTTCTGGCCTTGGGCTGCAACCCGGATTGCTAGCTACCGCTGCAACCCGGATTTTTGGCAAAATTGCTTAATAAATCAAATATCTTTGAGAAGACTGCAATATGAAAAGACAATTGATAAAAGTATCATGTGTAACATATTGTTAATTTTTTAACTTTTATTAATGACGTCATAAAAGAAGTGGCAAGCACGATCGGCCTTTAACCGAGAGGATGGTGGTTCAAGCCAACCGGGATCATTTTCTTTAATTTTTCATTCGGCTATCAATAAAATCATATCATTACTATATCATTAATTAGTATAGGTTTATTTAATATAGGAAAGAGATCGTTCTTTATTATAAACATTTCTTAACATTGGACGTGATCGTCTCTTACTAGGTTGATAGCTACCGCTGCAACCCGGATCTTAAGGAACATAATTAAAATTTCTTAATGTAATAAAAATAATTTGTTTTAATTGCAAGAGGTTTTTAACCCCATTAATTTTCTTTAAAATGAGCTATTGAACAACTCTCTACGATGTTCCAGTGCCAAGCTATCTGTTGAATTACTAACCTGTACTATAATTAAGTGGCGTATAAAATTTAGTATAGGCAAGAGGTCGTTCTTTATTATATTATGTAACCCGGATTAAAAAATTATTATCATATCTTATATGTAACTTTTATTTTATAAGTCTTTGATCGTCTAATGGTAAGTATGCCCACTTGTTACCTGGGAGAAGGGGGTTCAATTCCCCGTCGGGGAGAACTTTTAATATGTGGAATTAAAAGCACTATCTTTTCAATTCAAAAATTAAAAAAGAAACTTGTTTATTTACATTCTGACTAAAATAATGAAGATAATATAAATGAACCACAGTGTTCAGTTTCTTTGGACTTGAGTTCGTTTTTTAACTATAAATACAAACAGGAAAAAGCCTACGGCTTTTTCTTCTTTTAAATAGTAAGAGACGAGTCTCAAATAATCAAGTAGCTAGCTAATTCCAAAGGTATGCAATTTTTTGTTATTCCAATGATCGTTTTTTATTGTAACTAGGTTTCAGCCATCTCTACAGCCATGATACTATTGGAAATTACATAATTCCTATTTATGTTTCAGTTAACATGGGCAATTGTAAGGTATACGATTATGTTTGAAAGACTGCAGTGTGAAAAGACATCAAAAATGCAGTTTTTGGAGGAAAAATTTATTCTCTTTTAGAAATAATTTATTTTAGTTACAAAAGGTTTTTAACCCAATTAATTTCCTTTAAAATGAGCTATTGAACAACCCTCTACGATGTTCCAGTGCCAAGCTATCTCTGGATACAAAAGAAAAAAAAAGAAAAAAATATCCTGTTTAGGCAGAATGTTGTAGTAGCTTCCACTTTTCTTGATTTTCAAGGCAATATATTTCCCTTGCTGTTCAAGCTAAGGGACAGAAAGTTTACTATACAGGGGTTTCGGACAAGGCGGTTCTAATGGTGTACTTTTGAATTTGATCTGACTCCTTTTTTAGGAACTATGGGTTTTTATATTTCTTAACATTGGACGTGATCGTCTCTTACTAGGTTGCTAGCTACCGCTGCAACCCGGAAATAAGAGACGATCCTCAAAGAATCGGGCTGGTACCTAAGTCCAATATATGCAATGTTTATCTCTTTTAATGATCGTCTTTTAATATAAACAACCTTTTACGATGTTCCAGTGCCAAGCTATCTGTGGAAAAGAAAAAAGAAAAAAAAAGAAAAAAAAAGAAAAAAATATCCCGTTTAGGCAGAATGTTGTAGTAGCTGCCACTTTTCTTGATTTTCAAGCCAATATATTTCCCTTGCTGTTCAAGCCAAGGGACAGAAATTTTACTATGCAGGGGTTTCGGACAAGGCGGTTCTAATGGTGTACTTTTTGTTTTGATCTGACTCTTTTTTTAAGAACTATGGGTTTTTATATTTCTTAACATTGGACGTGATCGTCTCTTACTAGGTTGCTAGCTACCGCTGCAACCCGGATGAACAACTCTATATGATGTTCCAGTGCTAAGCTATCTGTTGAACTACTAACCTATACTATAATTAAGTGGCGTATAAAATTTAGTATAGGCAAGAGGTCGTTCTTTATTATAAAAATTCGATGATCGAGCCTTTATGTACTAACTACATCCAACAACTATGACATCATTGATCAATATTGCATATACAAAATTAAGTTTTTCGTAAAAAAGTATTTATTTAAAAAAAAATTAAGTAAAAAGGCCACTAGATTTAGAGATTTCCTTTAAAATGAGCCATTGAACAACTCTCTAGGATGTTCCAGTGCCAAGCTATCTTTGGAAGAAAAGAAGAAAGAAAAAAATATCCCGTGTGTGGAGAATAACGTGGTTAAAGTCAATTTTCTTGATTTTCAAGCCAATATATTTCCCTTGCTGTTCAAGCCAAATGACAGAAGGTTTCCTATAAAGGGGTTTCGGACAAGGCAGTTCGAATAGTGTACTTTTTGTTTGGATCTAATTTCTTTTTTAGGAGCTATGGGTTTTTATATTTCTTAACATTGGAGGTCATCGTCTCTTACTAGGCTGCTAGCTACCACTGCAAACCTGACTAGCTACCGCTGCAACCCGGATATTGGCAAGAAATAGTTCTTTATTTATACTGTAATCGCACGAACTGTTTGAAATTGCTATAAAGTTCGTTAACACGAACTGATTGACAATACTGATGGTTAGAGTTCTGTCTTTAAGTTATCATATACTCTTAAATTTCTTTCTTATGTGAACGTTTCTTGGTGTAGTGGTTAGCACTTAAGACTTCGTATACTGCGATCCGAGTTCAAATCCCGGGGGACGGTTCTTATGAAATGTAGCTTACTTATACTACCATTTAGGTTTCTGCCGTAATTCTTTCTTTTCAAAATCAAATTAGGTACTATCGCCAAGAGTTAGTTCTTTACTATATCGTAACAATTTGTTTTATAATAATAAATTTTAATATAACTTCAGGTACTATGGACTAAAGTTCGTTCTTTAATGTAATGCAACCCGGATTACTGTAAAACTATCAAAACACTTTTTAAGTCTGATGAAGACTTAACTGATGTGACAAAAGTAAGGTTGCAAGTCGACGATTTTTTTTAGCCTTATTATAATTGGTATGGTGAAATAATAATATGCATATGGTTCTTAAATCATACTTATTTATGGCCCCATTTGGTCTAGTCGCTAGGATAGCTAACTTTCACTTAAGAGGACCGGGTTCGATTCCAGGTGTGGGGAAATTTTTAACTCTATAATTATCGAACATTAGAACCTTTTATAATTTATAATGATGTATAATATAAATACTGTAATCTTCACTATAGTGAAGTTGCCTATGCAAGTTAGTATAGGGAAGAGTTCGATCTTTATTATAAAGCCCGCTCAATTGTTGCTTCTCTGTAATCTCTATCATTATCATACCGTTCCTTTCTCTTTTGTCTAGCCTGCTCAATTTTTACTTCTCGATACGCCTGGTCGGTTGAATACCTTTGCTTTTTTCTTTTCAAGATACTATCTCTGTTGTCTGTGTAGTACTTTTTTTTTAACTTACGTGTAGCTTGCTTTGATCTAACCAATATGTAATTCATGAATGAGACCATTTACATCTTTGTCGTTCTTAAATAGTAACAACGGTTTGTTCTTCTAATGATCATCTTTAAATTTTGCGTTTCTTACTAGGTTGCTAGCTACCAGTGCAATCCGGAATATAAAAACTAATAGGTTGCTAGCTACCGCTGCAGCCTAGATATTCTTATTTCTGTTACTATGTGCTAAGGTTTGTTCCTTACTGTAAATTTTCTATTAGTAGAAATTTGGATTGTTCTATTTTGATATTGTTTTTGGTTATTCTTTCTTTTTTTCCACTCGCGTGAGACCATATTTTTTCAAGATTTAAAATTATTAAGCACACAAAATCCCGTGTCGAGTATCTAAAACCTAGCATAAAACAAAACTAATTTTAAAATTTTCAGGTATTTATCTTGTTTGAATTACAAAATTAGTATTATTGGTTAGACACCATAAATATTTTTGCAGTTTAAATAATAAGTTTAGTGATTCTGGACTGAAAACTAAAATAATTGCAATTATGAGACAATAATATGGAGATATGTACTTTACGGGTTACAGGATACAATAATAAATTTGAACTGAGATGAAAAAAAAATTTCTTCCAGGAGACAAAAAGCAAAACTAATTTTAGAATTTTCATGTATTTTTGTTGTTTAAATTAAAAAATTACTATTACTGATTAGGCATCATAAATATTTTTGCAGTTTACATAATAATTTTAGCGATTAAGCCAAAAAAGAAAATTTTGGTTCCAGGAGTTTCGGTTACTATTGAGACAAGTAGCTATTATTACTATAGAGTTCATTACATGGACTGTTTTATTGCTTCAAAATTCAAATATCTTTGAAAAGACTGCAGTATGAAAATACATCAAAAATGCAATTTTTTTGACAAAATTGATTCTACTTTAAAAAGTATTTTATTTTTAAATACAAAAGTGACTAGATGTTGCAATTTCCTTTAAAATGAGCTATTATACAGCTCTCTATGATTTTCCAGTGCCCAGCTAGCTGAGCAGAAAGAAAAAGCGGAAAGAAAAAAATATCCCGTTTGTGGAGAATAACGTGGTAAAAGTCAATTTTCTTGATTTTCAAGCCAATATATTTTCTTTGTTATTCAAGCCAAAGGGCGGTAAGTTTCCTTTATAGAGGATTCGGACAAGGCGGTTCTAATGGTGTACTTTTTGTTTTGATCTGACTCTTTTTTTAGGAGTTGGGGGGTTTTATATTTCTTAACATTGGAGGTGATCGTCTCTTACTAGGTTGCTAGCTACCGCTGCAACCCGGACATATTAATATTATGGATTCTGTACTGATAACAATGGACGTGATCGTCTCTTACTAGGTTGTTAGCTACCACTGCAACCCGGAAAAGTGAAATCTATTTTAAAATTTCATTTTTTACTATAGAGCGTAATCTGTTACTAGGTTGCTAACTACCACCGCCTTTAAAATGAACCGTTGAACAATTCTTTACGATGCTCCAGTGCCAAGCTATCTGTGGAAAAGAAAGAAAGAAATAAAGAAAAAAATATGCCATTTAGGCAGAAGGCTGTAGTAGCTGCCACTTTTCTTGATTTTCAAGCCAATATATTTCGCTTGCTGTTCAAGCCAAATGACAGAAACTTTCTTATACAGGGGTTTTGGACACGGCGGTTCTAATTGTGTACTTTTTGTTTTGATCTGACTCTTTTTCTTAGATTATGGGTTTTTATATTTCTTAACATTGGACGTGACCGTTTCTTACTAGGTTGCTAGCTACCGCTACAACCCGGACTTTAATATAAAAAATAGTTCTGTTTGTAATCAGGTTTATTTTGTTTCAAACAGTTCGTGGTAATAAAAAACTAGATCGACCCTTTTTGTATGATCCTAGGATATTGTTTAATATCAAGGTGAATCTATTACTCATCTGTTGATGAAAAATTTTCCAATTTCTGTTCGTTCTTTATTAACATGTTTATGAAACCATAGACGTCTTATCATTCTTTATTATGTATGATTACAAACAGGAACAAGCCTACGGATTTTTCTTCTTTGAATTAGTAAGAGACGATCCTCAAAGAATCAGGCTGGTAACTAAGTCCAAAATATACAATGTTTAGCTGTTTTAATGATCGTCTTTTAATATAAACATATTAATATTATGGATTCTGTACTGATTGTTACCACATACTGTTTGACAGTTTTTCTCAGAAATTATTTTTCCTCTTTTTCAGGCCACTAAGGTGGTCTAAGTATCCTGATCAAATTATTGGTAATGATATTAACAAACAGGAAAAAGCCTATGGCTTTTCTTTTTTGAAATAGTAAGAGACGAACCTCAAACAATCAAGTAGATAACTAAGTCCAATATATGCTATGGTTTGCTATTCCAGTGATCGTCTTTTAATATAATTTAATATTAATTATAATCTTATTTTATTCACTATGGGCAGAAAGTTTGTTCTTTATTGTAATTGATTTTCAAGCCAATATATTTCCCTTGCTGTTCAAGTCAAATGATAGAAAGTTTCCTATGCGGGGATTTCAGACAAAGCAGTTTTAATGCTGTTCTTTTTGTTTTTGATCAAACTTTTTTTTTAGGAGTTATAGGATATTATATATCTTAACATTGGACGTGGTTGTCTCTTACTAGGTTGCTAGCTACCGCTGCAACCCGGATTGGGTAGTTAGAACCTAACCAAAAATAAAACTAATTTTAATTTTTTAAGGTATTTTTAGACATCACTGTGGATATATGGAGGCATTTTAGTCCTTTACTTATTTTCAGCTTTTTTTGATGATCGAGCCTTTATGTATTAACTACATCCAACGACTATGACGTCATTGATCAATATTGTACACAAAAAATTAAGTTTTTCGTAAAAAAGTGATTTTATTTTAAAAAGAAAAGTACAAATGGCACTAGATCTAGAGATTTCCTTTAAAATGAGCCATTGAACAACTCTCTACGATTTTCCAGTGACAATCTATCTGTGGAAAAGAAGAAGAAAGAAAAAAATATGCCGTTTGTGGAGAATAACATGGTTAAAGTCAATTTTCTTGATTTTCAAGCCAATATAATTCCCTTGCTGTTCAAGTCAAATGAGAGAAAGTTTCCTATACAGGGATTTCAGACAAGGCGGTTCTAATGGTGTACTTTTTGTTTTGATCAAACTCTTTTATAGGTATTTATATATCTTTGCATTGGACTTGGTCGTCTCTTACTAGGTTGCTAGCTACCGCTGCAACCCGGACTATTCATAAACCAAATACCTTTGAAAAGACCGCTGTATGAAAAGACATCAAAAATGTAGTTTTTTGTATAAAGAGATTCTATTTTTTTTAATTAAAAAGGCACTAGAACTTTTAATTTCCGTTTGAATGAGCCCTCTCATGACATTCTAGGACCAAGGAGTTGATACTATCGCCCCTGGAAAAAAAACACGCATCCGTGATCTTTCAACATGCATCGTTCTGGCAACAAATACAAAATTCCACATTTTGAGATAGGAGCTTGAAACTTCTACAATAAGGTTCTTCGATACGCCGAATCTGATGGTGTGATTTTCATTAACATTCTGGGACTTTTAGGGTGTGGTTTCCTCTGTTTTCGAAAATAAGATGAATTTCCTCTGGCTTGTAACTTTTGATGGGTGCGTCTAATATCGTGGTTTAGCCACTACTCTTGATTTTCAAACCAATATATTTTTCTTGTTTTTCAAGCCAAGGGACATTTAGTTTCCTGTACAGGGGTATTGGAAGTTGCGATTCTAATAGTGTTTTTTGTCTTCTGATCTGATCTGATTCTAGTTTTAGGAGTTATAGGAATTTTTTTTACTATGGGGCGTCATCTTGTATCTTTATTATAGCTATGAGGTATGATTGTCTCTTACTAGGTTGCTAGCTACTGCTGCAACCCGAATTTCTCCTTGTGTTTATCTTTCACGGATACATAACTTTTGTAGTATTTATATTCTTCGTGGGGGTGATGGACAATCTCAGCATTACTTTTACTTATGTCTGCTTTCAAAGGCGCGAAAATAACATATTCATTCACTCTATTGTAATTTTGATTTGTCTTTTAACCACTGATTTTGTTGTGCAATATTTTTGTTTGCGATTCAGTGTGATACTCACTGTCCCTTAATCCATACCTTTTGTTTTAGCTTTTTGGAGTTGCGTATGATATGCCATAAGATTAGGCTTATTACAACAGTAAACAGGACGAAAATAAACTGTCTTATTACAAAGGGAATATTCTCAAGTACGCCAATTATGGAGTCGTTTAAGTTTGTCTCCTGGTGCTCACCCTTCATACAGCTTTCATTAGCCTGAACTGCTTCCAAAGCTCTCATAAAAAATGCCAGCAAGAAAAATAAAATGAAATTCTTATTACAGCAAAACATTTTTTGATTTATTTCGTGAAGAAACAGAAATTCTGCTATCGTATCAAGTTACAATTCGGACTGTTTATTTTACGAATCTGCAAACTTTTGATTTTTCCTTTAATTTTCTTTGAATTGTTTTAATTCTATATCAAAACATTTAAAAATATTTTTGCAATTACCAGTTTTTTAGTCAGTAAGACTGTTGAAGCTAAGTTCTCTATCTACTTTTTCAAATAATTGTGAAACCAAATTTAACATGTAATGACCTTGCCACTAAGTTCAATTTAAAAAGTAAAATTATTATTTTGCAAGATATTTATATAGTAACTTTGAAATAAAAAGTCAAATATGGCATAATACCCTAGAAAAGTTTACCAATGATAATACTACTACTAAAGCTAATGCTACGACTATTATTTAATATTTCAGTTACTATCTGCTATCGTTCGGTCTTTTCTATATAAAGTAACAAAAACCTAACAAAAAATAAAGCTAGTTTTAAAATTTTTGGGTATTTTTCTAGTTTAAATTAAAAGATTAAAATTATTGCTCAGATACCAGAAATATTTTTGCAGTTTATAACTTAAGCAATTCTGAACTGAAAACTAAAATAAAATAAAAATTGTTTTTTCAACTTTTACGTAACGTCACTCATTACGTCATATATGGTTATTAGTACATAATCGGTGTTAGATATTACGTCATATATGGTTATTAGTAGACAATCGGGAGAATATTCGTTCTTCATTATAACTACCCCTGCAACCAACTTATATCAGTTACTATGGGCCAGAGATCGGCCAGGGATTTCAGACAAGGCGGTTCTAATAGTGTACTTTTTGTTTTGATCATACTTTTTTTTAGGAGTTATAGGTTTTTATATATCTTAACATTGGACGTGGTCGTCTCTTACTAGGTTGCTAGCTACCGCTGCCACCCGGAAAAATGTTTGAAATACCACGGACTGTTTGATTTATGTATCATATTGTTAATTTTACAACTTTGACGTCATAGTCTAAATGGCTAGCACGATCAGCCAATAACCGAAAGGTTGGTGGTTCAGATCCAGCCGGGGTCGTTTTCTTTTAGTTTGTAATTCAGTTATAAAAAAAAACAAATTATTACTATATCATTAACTATAATAAAGTTGAGTATCTAATCCAGTATATGCAAGAGTTCGTTCTTTATTATAATACTAGGTTGCTAGCTACCGCTGCAACCCGGATTTGAATTTTGCAGGAATTATTTTAGTTTAAGTTCACAAATACATTTTTTTTAAACCCCCCCCCCCCCCCCAAAAAAAAATTACTTTATTTTACATAATAATGGATAATTATATAAAAAACCTAATTGACAAATACCATTTATGATGAACTATATGGGTCCTTTATGTAATTTTAGGAACTATGGGTTTTTATATTTCTTAACATTGGACGTGATCGTCTCTTACTAGGTTGCTAGCTACCGCTGCAACCTGGATTTACTATATACACACAGGAAAAAGCCTACGGCTTTTTCTTCTTTGAAATAGTCAGAGACGAGTCTCAAACAATCAAGTAGCTATCTAATTCCAATGTATGCAATTGTTTGTTATTCCAATGATCATCTTTTATTGTAATTTTGTTTTGATCTCACTTTTGTTTTAGGAGCTATGAGTTTTTTTATTTCTTATTAACATTGGGAGTGATCGTCTCCTACTAGGTTGCTACCTAGCGCTGCAACCCGGATCCCTATTTGAACTTTTATTTATTATCATGGAAAGGCTGTTTGGTCTCCAAAATTATATGTTTCAGTTACTATATGTATTTTTAATTAGCTATATCGATCCTTTATGTAACACGTCGCTCATTAAGTCATATATGGTTATTAGTACACAATAGGTTTTAGATATTACGTCATGTCACTTATTACGTCCTATATGGTTATTAGTAGATAATCGGTAAAATATTCGTTCTTTATTATAATAAAAACTTCAAAAACGCATAAAAAAGTTGTTCATATTCATTTTTGTATATTTTTTTATATTCAATTTTGTTTTATTCATTTTATATTTGTTGTCATGAATCTGAAAAACATTTTGGGGGAGGGGGGTTCAAACCCACAAAACCCTTTGGATACGTTCTTGAATGTTATTTGTTTTGCTCTCTCAATTATTATTTCTTGATACGCCTGGTCGGTTGAATACCTTTGTTTTGCTCTCTCAATTATTACTTCTCGATACGCCTGGTCGGTTGAATACCTTTGCTTTTTTCTTTTCAAGTTACTATCTCTGTTGTTTGTGTAGTACTGTTTTTTCAACTTGCGTATAGCTTGCTTTGATCTAACCATTATCTAATCCAGAATGAGAGAATTAACAGTTTTGACTTTTCTTATATACTAATTATGACGTCACAGCGTAATGATTTTATTTCATGATGTCATGGCACAATGGTATTATTTCATGACGTCTTCAGAAACAACAATATAATTTCGTGTTTTTCTATTCACGTCATAGCTCTAATATAAAACTATGATGACATTCATTATTTATCTAGTAGGGTTTCAGACAAGGTAATTCTAATGATATACTTTTGTTTTGATCTGACTCTATTTTTAGGAGTTTTGGGTTTTTATATTTCTTAGCATTAGACTGATCGTCTCTTACTAGGTTGCTAGCTACTGCTGCAACCCAAATTCACATATATATATTTATTTATGAGAGGCAGCCTGGCCGAGTGGTCCAAGGCACTGGTGTTAGCCACCAGTCTCTTCGGAGGCGTGGGTTCAAATCTTACCGCTGGTATACGATTATGTTTGAAAGACTGCAGTGTGAAAAGACATCAAAAATGCAGTTTTTGGTGGCAACCAGGTTTTCCTCGGGGGGATTAAAATCTACCCTATGTGTTTGCAAGTGACCTAGAGCAGACTCCAACAAATAAAATTCACTTAGTTCCGGGGACACGAAGCTATTTTCATGTCCTGCACCTATTTGCACAGGATCCAATTCACTAATTATAAAGTCATCGTCAAAAATGTCCCCGGAAACATTAGGTCCAACAATTTACATAAGGCTATCCATTTCTTCAGTTGTAAATTGAAAATCCAGGGAGATACTAAATGACATACCTTCACTAACATCATCCGGCAAGAGGGGACAATTACCCATGATACTTTGAAGTCCTGGGCCAGGGAAGGCAGTTGTTTTCGTAGCTTCCTCCTAAAACTAGAAAATGAATGGATTAAGTTTTTTCTTTGAGGAAAAAACACACACAGACAAAAACACACACACAGACACACACACAAACAAACAGACACACAGACACACACACACATGCACACACACATACACACACACACGTATGCGCACACACGTTCAAACACACACATGCGCACACACGTGCACACACATCGCAATGTTTGACTAATAGCAATAAAATATGGTAAAAAAAAACAACTAAATATTTTTATTAATAGATCATTAAAAAAAATCGACTCTTTTTTTTCCTACAAATATAGTCATCCATAAAAAATAGCAATCAGATTCCTTTTCCTACAAATCTACTCGTTTAATGTTATTTTTTAATTGGATTCGTATTTATCAAACAAATGCATAATAAATTACAAATTTTTGCTTATAGCATTATTTACAAAACAAATGCATAATAAATTACAAATTTTGTTAATAGCACACACACACACACGTATGCGCATACACGTTCACACATCCACACATGCGCACACACGCGCACACACATCGTAACGTTTGACTAATAGCAATAAAATATGGTGAAAAAAATCAACTCAATAATTGTATTAATAGCTCATTAAAAAAAATTGACTCTTTTTTTTCCTACAAATCTAGACATCCATAAAAAATTTCGATTAGATTCCTTTTCCTACAAATCTACTCGTTTAATGTTGTTTTTTTCTTAATTGGATTCGTATTTATCAAACAAATGCATAATAAATTGCAAATTTTTGCTTATAGCATTATTTACAAAAAAAATGCATAATAAATTTCAAATTTTGTTAATAACACACACGCACACACACACACGTACACACTTACACGCAATTGCGCACACATGCACACACGCACACACACACATGCGCACACACTCACACAAACGTATGCGCACACACGTTCCCACACATGCGCACACACATCGCAACGTTTGACTAATAGCAATAAAATATCGTAAAAAAAATCAACTCAATAATTGTCTTAATAGCTCATTAAAAAAAATTGACTCTTTCTTTTCCTACAAATCTAGTCATCCATTAAAAATAGCGATCACATTCCTTTTCCTACAAATCTACACGTTTTAAAAATCTACTATTTGTAATAGCAATAACGTAAAGTACAATAGGTAAAAATACATACATTTCCAAATTCAGACTGCACTTGTGTGTCGGATGGGGCGGTGATGTCCGTTTCTTGCATAGATGAGCCAGTGGGGTTCACCATCCTGTGAGCAGCCGCCCATTCTCTTTTCGGTTTTTGACCAGACTGTATTCGCGTGGCTCACGATGGGCCAGTTATCTCCACTTGTTGCATTGGAGTAACGCCATATCTTGCCGGTTCACCTAAATTTATTATTTGAAATGTTCAATAAACTAAGCACTTACTCATCAAAACTAAAGTTCATCGACAATTTTGACTTTTTATTCAATTCTTTTTCAAAATTAAATTACCATCTAATATTTAAATTTTTGCACAGAAAAACAAAAAAAGCAGGAAACTACCATTTAATTTACAATTATGGATAGACACAATTTTTCAGCAAAAAATCGAAGTTTTATGGGACTGGCACTCCCTTTAATATCCTGGTTTTAAAAACGATCATGGATGAAATATAAAAAAAAAAATTAAGTTTTCTCAACTGAAAGCATAGAGCAGTATAAAAGCTTAAAATGAATAAAAATCCTTGTATATATCTGGGAGGTTATTCCTTCCTAAAACCATGCTTGCTACACTAAAGTTTGGCTTTTACCCAAACTCTTTAAGAACAACTGCTGAAACTCGAGGACAGTCGGAATAAAAAGGGTTTTTCAAAGCAGTAAAAACCTTTGCGTAACGAGTTAAGGGCTAGGGTTGGCCACTCCCCCTCACATACATAACAATATTTCTTGACTTTTGAATTTTAATGCTGCTCTTTACTTTCAGTTGAAGAAACTTTTTGTGATGAAACTTTTCAGTTGAAGATTTTTTTATGTTTAGAATGAGGGGTGCTAGGCTTATTCCCCAGGAAAAATCTCCAAAGTGTAAAATCCCCCCCCCCTTCAGCAGAAAATTTTCCTTTTAGAAAATACCCCCAACCTTTGGAAAAATTCTCCTACGTGTAAAATTTTGCAGTATGACAAATAAAACCAATGAGACGGAATCTGAGAATATTTTACTATTATTCTAAATACAGGTGGAATACGTTGTGTAGATAATGCTATTGCATTTATTTATGCAATTTGTTGTATTTAAAAAAAAAAATTTTGTGTTTCTGGGTATTGATCTATCATGGCAGGATAAGATGAAGGTTATTACTAAGGCTTTGGTGCAATATCAGCTGCTAAGGCAAATTAATTAGAAATTTTGATATTTTTGAATAGAACAATCATCTTAAAATCTTTATCCGATATCATACGGGCTAGAGGACAAAAAGATAGCAGAATAAAAACCAAAAGGAAGGCTGGTGACCCTTCAGTAGCTTTCAACCTTTAAAATAGACACTAGAACTTTCAATTTCAAATCGAACGAGCCCCTCCCAAGTATCTAAGGTTATGCATTCCGTTTGAAGTGGGTGGGAAAAGGTTTTTGGCATTGTTCTGGCCCTTTTAGGACAAGCAAAGAAGAAAGGCAAGAAGATGGTAACTAGCTCCTTCTCATGCGCCCATTTTTATCCAAATGCATCTGTTGGAAGTTTATGATAGTCATTTTGTTAAAAAAAAGACCAAAAGTCATATAACAAAACTCCGGAGTTTACACACCCCCCTGAACCCCAGGGCAAGTGTTGTAAGTTATGCTCCGGGGGCATGTAAGGTTTTTATTGAAGGGATGAACTCAACTAGAAATTTGTTGTAAATATTCCTTTTTTAAGGGTCAAAAGGGATCGGAGGTCAACTAGCCGCCCCCCTCCACGCTCTCTTTTTCCCAAATGCATCGGATCAATTTTCTTAGCTAACCAATTTGTTCAAAATATACCAGTATAGTGCTAACTTATACTTCTATAACTCTATGTTCCTTCCTGCGCTATTCTACGACTCTATGTTCCTTCCTATGCTATTTGCTTGGTTTACGTTCCTTGGCACCTTTCTAGAGCATGTACTTATGGATTTGGGTGGATTATGTTCCTTCCTATGCTATTCTAAGGGTTTATGTTCCTTCCTATGCTATTTTAAGGGTTTATGTTTCCTCCCATGCTATTCTAAGGGTTTATGTTCCCTCCCATGCTATTCTAAGGGTTTATGTTCCCTCCTATGCTATTCTAAGGGTTTATGTTCCCTCCCATGCTATTCTAAGGGCTTATATTCCCTCCCCTGCTATTCTAAAGGTTTATGTTCCTTCCCATGCTCTTCAAAGGGTTTACGTTCCCTCCCATGCTATTCTATGGCCTTATGCTCCTTCCTATGTTATTCTATCGTACCTCTAGACGTGATTAAACACGTTTTTATTATATCCCCGTGGTACCTTTCCAAGCGAGCGGGATTCCCCTCTGGTTCCTATACATTACAAAAAAGCAAGCAGTATGAGTGGGGATTCCCCAAACAAGTTTGTTTCAACTCCAAGTTTTTCAACCAGACTGTTTTTTGAACCAACATCCGTTTTTTTTAGCCAATCAGAAACGGCGGAGGTTGCTCAATATAAGATAACTAGACTGGTGATTGGTTACAAATAAAAGACGTGATTTTTTATTCGTCCTTGAGATTTTGTATAAAATGCTCATACCTTACGTTTAAATTTTCATAATGATTTAACATATCATGGATAGTACACTAAATATTATTAACTTTGAAGCAATGGATACATCAATTTACAATGTGAGTACAGTTTACTAAATTTCTTAATTTATTTCCAAATAAAATCATTTTACCACCCCACTAGTAAATTCAAATTTCAGGAGGACATAGCCCCCCTCTCCTCCAACAATACAAACCCTACAATATGATGAGTATACTCGCTAGCAAACTTAAAGTACGCTCTTTTTTTACACTATGTAAACCTACATCATCCCTCCTATGTTTACGAGTTTATTTCATTAGTTTTAGTTATTTCGTTCAAAATATCCTTTTTTCCCATTATCAAAAATCTTTTTTCCGGTCTAAAACCACATGTGTTTATAATTACAGAAAGGGTCCTTTTTTGGAACCAAACTTCACACGCTCGTGTTATCACAGATTAATAGAACATGTTTATGGATAGCAGCAAGGGTTTTCCTTGACAAAGAAAGAAATTGTATTCTGGCCTAATTAGACGAGGTATATTCTATTTTCAATTGTATTCCATGATTAAGAGGGTTTTATAAAAATATAATGCAGGGGGGGAGCAATGTATCAATTCTAACACCTTCGTTGCGAGGTGAAAAAACAAACCATTTCGTCTAATGGAAAGTAAGGAGGAGGGAGGGGTGGGGATTCTTTGTGCAGACTAATTTTTTCTTCTGTAAAAAAGGGGGTCGTTTTTTCCATACTGAATTTTCTTTTTTTTTAAGGAAGAGGTGGATTCATGCAATTACTCTCCCTCTGATAAGAGAGCTAAGGCTAATGGCGTTACTCCAATGCAACAAGTGGAGATAACTGGCCTATCGGGAGCCACGCGAATACAGTCTGGTCAAAAACCGAAAAGAGAATGGGCGGCTGCTCACAGGATGGTGAACCCCGCTGGCTCATATATGCAAGAAACGGACATCACCGCCCCATCCGACAGAAAAGTACAGTCTGAACTTGGAAATTTATGTATTTTTACCTAATATACTTTAAGTTTTTGCTATTACAAATAGTAAATTTTTAAACGGATAGATTTGTAGGAAAATGAACCTAATCAATATTTTTATGGAAGGCTGTATTTCTTGGAAAAGAAAGAGTAAATTTTTTTAATGCGCTATTGAGACAATTATTGAGTTGATTTTTTTTTCCATATTTTATTGTTATTATTCAAACTTTGCGATGCGTTTGCGCGTGTGTGGGAACGTGTGTGCGCATACGTTTGTGTAAGTGTGTGCGCATGTGTGTGTGGGCGTTTGTGTGCGCGTGTACGTGTGTGTGCGCATGTGCGTTTGAGCGTGTACGTGTGTGTGTGTGCGTGTGTGCTATTAACAAAATTTTTAATTTATTATGCCTTTGTTTTGTAAATAATGCTATAAGCAAAAATTTGTAATTTATTATGCATTTGTTTGATATATACGAATCCAATTAAGAAAAAAACAACATTAAACGAGTAGATTTGTAGGAAAAGGAATATAATCGAAATTTTTTATGGATGTCTAGATTTGTAGGAAAAAAAGAGTCAACTTTTTTTTAATGATCTATTAATACAATTATTGAGTTGATTTTTTTTACCATATTTTATTCCTATTAGTCAAACGTTGCGAGGTGTGTGCGCGTGTGTGCGCATGTGTGGGTGTGTGAATGTGTATGCGCATACGTGTGTGTATGTGTGTGTGCGCGTGTGTGTTATTAGCAAAATTTGTAATTTATTATGCATTTGTTTTGTAAATAATGCTATAAGCAACAATTTTTAATTTATTATGCATTTGTTTGATAAATACGAATCCAATTAAGAAAAAAAACAACATTAAACGAGTAGATTTGTAGGAAAAGAATCTGATCGCTATTTTTATGGATGACTAGATTTGTAGGAAAAAAAAAGAGTCAATTTTTTTAATGAGCTATTAATACAATTATTGAGTTGATTTGTTTTACCATATTTTATTGCTATTAGTCAAACATTGCGATGTGTTTGAGCGTGTGTGCACATGTGTGTGTGTGTGAACGTGTGTGCGCATACGTGTGTGTGTATGTGTGTGTGCATGTGTGTGTGTGTCTGTGTGTGTGTTTGTCTGTGTGTGTGTCTGTGTGTGTGTTTTTGTCTGTGTGTGTTTTTTGCTCAAAGAAAAAACTTAATCCATTCATTTTCTAGTTTCAGGGGGAAGCTACGAAAACAACTGCCTTCCCTGGCCCAGGACTTCAAAGTATCATGGGTAATTGTCCCCTCTTGCCGGATGATGTTAGTGAAGGTACGTCATTTAGTATCCCCCTGGATTTTCAATTTACAACTGAAGAAATGGATAGCCTTATGTAAATTGTTGGACCTAATGTTTCCGGGGACATTTTTGACGATGACTTTATAATTAGTGAATTGGATCCTGTGCAAATAGGTGCAGGACATGAAAATAGCGTCGCGTCCCCGGAACTACGTGAATTTTATTTGTTGGAGTCTGCTCTAGGTCACTTGCAAACACATAGGGTAGATTTTAATCCCCCCGAGGAAAACCTGGTTGACGGGAGTGTCATTTTAACAGACCCTGTAAATGTTCTTTATACCTAGATCGACCGAATTCAAGCACTTATTGAGTTCTAGATTAAGAACTGGGGGGATCAAGAGGGCATTAAAGTATCGGTAAATCAAAAAGTTTATTTACAAAAGGGGACATCTGGGGACATTTTTAATTTTCATTTTTCAACTGGAAATCAAACTTTTTAACCAGGTATAAATGAATTTGAGGGTAACTTTTTCAACTGGGTTAATAAATTGATATCAACTTCGGACTCATTCAACGAGAGGGGAAGCGGGTCCACAATTTTATACATTGAACACATGGATCGGAATCTCAGTAGATTTAAAAAAAAACTTCAGTTGAAGAGGGGCGGGTGGAAAAATAAACTGCCACCCAGATTTGTCGGCTACCAAAGGAGTTCAAGGTTTCAGATTTGACACGGGGCTGCAATGCTTTAAATATGGATTTTTAGCAGCAGCCCATAAACCATTAAAAGATGATTCAACAATAAAAAATCTCGTCAGACTTGCACGTAACGGTGGAGAAAATTTCCCTAAAGTAAATTTTGACTGTTTAGAGGGAAAGTATCCGGTGTCTTTAAAAGAAATAACCATATTTGAAGAAGCAAATGAAAATCTTGGGTTGGGGGTGGTTGTTCTCCAGTATGACACAGAATTTGTAAATGGGGGAAAGAAACCGAATAAAAAAGGAGTTTTATATTCAGTTAGGACACCGTTGGCAGATAATGTTAAAAATTTGGTTTGGGTTATCTATGAGCCCCCCAAAATTCTAAATTCCTATGGTCATTTTTTCCCCGCTACGGCAATAAGTCGACTCTTATCTCAAGGTGTGAAGAAAGGGGATCGTCACTATTGCCCCATGTGCCTTTCCCTATTTACATCTGAAAGAACATTCTCGGATTACATGAGATATTGTAAAATTCATGGAAATCAAAGAATAGAAATGCCGGCAGAAGGCAAAGATACTTTACAATTTAAAAACTTACAAAATTCCCTGCTACAAGTTGATAAAGTATCTTTAGATTGTGAATCAAGACTGGTGGAGGCATCAGACCCATCAAGGCCAAATATAGTCAAGGAACACAAACTAGTTGCGTGTTCCTATGCGCATGCCCGTCTCGATTCCAATAATAAAATGCAGCGGGAAGAGTTTTTTTTTCTATGGATGACGAGGGTAGCATGGAGAAGTTATTGGTGTCTTTAATAAAAAGAACGAACGGTGCAATTTCACAATTCCGTCACACCAACTACCCAATGTCATTATCAGATAAGGAGCAACTGGCACTAGAAAAGGGGACAATTTGTTGGGTATGTAGGAGTGCTCTTGCCCCAAAAGACGCAGTCCAGGATCATAATCATCTTATTGACCCTAATTCAATGGGGAAAAGTAACTTTAGAGGGTGGGCTCACAATTCATGTAATTTAGAAATTTACAGCAACTCTTTCTTCCGGTTTTTATACATAACTCTAAATACGATCTGAAGTATGTGCTACCAGTAATGGCACATCTTCAAAGAAATGGAACAGTGGATGATGCATGGGTGATAGACAGCTTTTCCTACAAAATCATTCCTAAATCATTGGAAAAGTTGCTTTTTTTGGAATTTATGTGGAGATTTGTTGAAGGCGACGTTGAGTACACGAATAAAATTCACTATTTAGATTCCTATAGTTTTTTCCCCAAATCATTGAGCGAATTAATTCAAGTGCAGAAAAACGATGACGGCTGCAAAGCTTTCCCCCTTCTCAAGCAACAATTTCCAAATGATTTATACGATTTGTTGACGGTCAAGGGCATCTATCCTTATGATTATTATTGTTCCATGTCGAAATTTGCCGAGGAAACTATTCCATCGATCGCATCGTTTTACGACAGTCTACACGATCGTAGGTGCACCCCTGATGAATACAGTTTTGCTAAAAAAGTGTGGGAAGAGGTAGGGTGTAAAAATGGGTTTGACTACTGTAAGCTGTATTTGTCGAGTGGTGTTTTAACTTTGTTAGACATTATGTGTAAAAATACGGACAAAATCTATGGGGAATTTAATCTTGATTTAGGATATTATTTTTCATCTCCTCATCTGGTAATGGACCTCATCCTAAAAATTTAAGGGGGGAAAAATTGGGCTAATCACCGAAATTGATCAGCACCTGTTCGTCGAGAGGTCAATTAGGGGTGGATACGTTTTTCACAGAGATCGTATCTTGGAAACTGATCCAACTGGAGAGAAGACGGGGACAAAATCGGATGCAGTTTTCCTTGATATGAATTCTCTCTACCCCACGGCCATGTCCCATTATGCGCTACCCTGTGATGGCTATAAATGACTCAATTACCCTCAAGCCCCCCATTTCCCCAACATTGACAGTGATGAAGAGAATGGGCCGGTTGGGTGGTTTTTTGAAATTGATGGGGAGATACCAGTCGAACTTCACGATTCAGTAAAGGATTTTGTATTCCCATGCATCAATAGACCTTTGACTAAGGAATCTTTGAGCCCCTGCAAAAGGAATTTAGTCGACGTGGACGGATTGCATTGGTCACCTTCAAAACAAAAACTTATTGATGACCTTCTGCCGAAAAAAAATATTGTTGTACATCATGTGGCTTTAAAATGGATGTGCAACGATGGTTTCAACGTCACAAAGGTTCATAGAGCCCTCCAGTTTAGCCAAAACCCCTATCTGAAAACGTTTGTTGACACCTTTGTCAAGAAATTTCTGAAGCGCAAACGAAAGCCGAAAAAGAAATTTATAAGCTCATTTTGAATTCGGCTTTTGGTAAAATGTGCGAGAGTGTTCGCAATAGGAATTGTTGTGACGTCGTGACCGATCCCAAACAATGTGCTCGAATTATTGCCGATCCAAATTACACTTCCCTCATAATCATTGCCCGGGCATGGTACTATTGAATATAAAAAAAGAAGCATTGTATTAAATAAAAATATTGCTGCAGGCAGTGCGATCTTGGAGATCTCTAAAAAGCTTATGTTGGAATTCTACTACAATATAGCTAGGGTATAGTGGCGGGAGAAGGGTCAAGTAGAGGTCTGCTACGGGGACACAGATTCTCTACTGCTAAAAGTAAAAACCCCAAACCTACTTGATGATTTGGCGCACGGTGAAATCATCAGCTCACGGATGGACTAAACTAATTGGAGTGGGCTTTACCCAGAGCTAGTGAAACGTTGGGCGCCGAATCAGCTTTTATTTTTTAAATCTGAACCCTGAAGTTACATGATTTCCCATGGTGAATTTCTAGGTCCGAAAGAGTAAATTATACAAAAACACGACATTAAAATCAAAGACCGCTGCAGAAGAGTGCCCGTATGCAATATAAAAACGACTTTTAAAATAAACATCAGTGGAAACCATATGGTCGAAAATACACTTCCACAGGCCAAATTGCTGGATATTCGTTCACTCAACTACAGGAACTTTACTGTAAATATAGAAAAAATTGCCATGAGTACCATTTCCGACAAGGTCTATGTTTGTCAAGACGGTTTGACTACCCTCCCCCTGGGACACTATTTAACTTCCGACCGAGCCGAATGTGTCAACCATAGGAAAAGTCTCGGTTTGAATAAAGTCCAATAAATTTTTTCCCAAAACCTTGGAGGAGGGGGGCCTCACGGACTTAGGGGGGGGGGGGGGGGGGGTGGCCGCCAGTGGGGGGCGCCGCCACTACCAAAGTTATCTTTTTTTACTTAGAACAGATTTTTTTTTGTGCTTTTGTAAATATACATGTTGCATTAAAAAAAGTAATATTATTTTTCATTAAATGTTGTATTTGTAAATAAAGTATATTTATTAAAGTGTTTTTTCTAGTGCATTTTTTTTAAATGTTTTTTTTTTATTATAAATTAAAAAAAGTGTATTTTTCTTTGTTTTCTGTAAAATGATGTTTATAATACAAGAAATATGATTCTTTATTGATTTTGTTCTTCTCATTATTATTCTTGAACGGACTAGTAGTAATAGGGGAAATTAGTTAGTCATTAGACAACTATATTCTACAGTTAGTTGTCCAGGTGAACTGTTGAAGGGAACATGTATCAATTTAAAAAAACATTCAGATCGTTTCTGTGTGGGCCGTCAATGTTGGGCAAAACAACACTCTTAACTAAAAAATAATTAAAAATTGCTATAAAATGTTTGTGGAAAAGCCGAAAAAAATCTACTATTGTTACAGTATTTGGCAGGAGTCATACGATAAAATAAAAGCGATTGGCACGACGGGGTTGGTGCAGATACAATTCATACAGGGACTTGATGTTTTCAGTATTATTGAACCAAATTCTTGGCTGATTATTGACGATCTGGCTGAATCTATTGAACAATGGTCCCAGGAAATGCTGCAATTATTCACTGTTTGCTCTCATCATGAACAGATTTCAATTATTCTGGTTCTAAACAATCTCTTTCATCAGAGCAAATGTATGCGAACACTTGCATTGAACAAGTGTTTTAACTGCACCTACTATATCATCTACAGAGTTGTTCGTGATTCTAGCTCGCTAAAAACTCTCAATGCACAAATCTATCCAGGAGCCCCCAAATTTCTGCTCTCAGCGTACAATCAGGCAACTAATAAACCCTACGGCTATATCCTATTAGATCTTAATCAAAATACACCCAAGGATCTGCGTGTAGTCACAGATATTTTTGACAATTAAATTACAGTATATCTCCCTGTGAATATTAAAAATACCTAATAGTTGCTATCATGACACTGAAGAAACTACATGAAAATAGACATTTATTTTCAGTTCTAAGCACTTCAAAACCCCCACTTAGGAAAGCCATAATCAAACATGGTATTGACAATGATTTCATTAATCTAATATCCGAACTTTGTTTAAATTTTACCGAGGGCAATGTTCAACTGCCAGAAGTAGTTAAGCAACAGGCAATGCAACATCGTTCCATTGTATGTACATTGGCCTCTAAAAACAAAGGAAAGAATTTTAAAAGGAAACGACTTCTTCAAGCAGGTGGTAGCTTTTTCCCACTTTTACTGCCAATAATTGCAGGACTTGAAAAAATTTTCCTGTAGATGGCAAAACCTTATAAGTTGACGCTAACAGAACTCGCTCTCTTATTTGTCGAACACTTTGAGAACAACCTGATTAATTCCATGACGTTGAAACTGTTGAGGATGATAAAAAACTATTCTAACTTCAATATGTACTTTGCTGAGTTGAAAAATATATGACCCATCGCGCGAAGGCTAGTGGTAGTATTGATAAAAAAAAAGAATCATCTCCTCAGGATTCTGCTGCTGCTGCTGGAGCACAATTAAAGAAGGAGGAATTGGATTTAATTGTATCGAAATTCGTAATTCTAATTCCCAACTAATATCTTTAAAATAGTACACGACACCTAAATTATCTCATTGAAAGTACTTAGGATCATGTTCAAGTTGACAGCAATGGGAAAGAGATTATAATTCAAGGCAAGAGCTATAATCTACTTGATTTAATCTATGATATGGTTACAAATCGCAAAGGACTATTATCAGTTGATGCTCATCTATACAACTTTCTAAATACATTAAACTTTCTAAATAACTTTCTAAATACATTAAACAAATTCTAAAAAATATAAATGAACATGCACCAACACCATTAAAATATGAACAAGAAGAAGAAGAAGAAGATTTTAAATCAATTTTGGAAAATACTAGCACACCTAGTGGAAACTTGACAATAAGGAGGAGCAACAGCACACCATTGATAGCTAGACAAAAGCGAAGACGTATCAAGTCAACGTCACCACCAACCGCCAGTATACAAAAGAGTAGCGGACATTACACTACACGTTTACAGTCAAAATGGTTGAAGCTCTGAAAGGTGTTTATGAAAATATTGGAGAAGTGGGTAGGTTAAGTTACCCCACCACTCTTTCTAAAGCCACTGGTCTTCACACTAAAAGTGTACAAGACTATCTACAAAATGAATCAAATTACACTCTGCATAAAAGTCATAGACTTCGTGCTAGTCATTATCGAAAAACTAAAGCCTTTTTCCCATTGCATATAATTCAAGCAGATCTCCTAACTCTAGATGAGATTCCACAACGTCACAATACACCGTACAAGTACATTCTACTTGCAATCAGTGTTTTTAGTCGCTATGCACACGCCATTCCATTGCGATAAAAGAGAGGTGTTGAAGTTGCTCCGGCCGTTGAAAGTATTCTCGAACAGGATTTGTGTAAAAAAAAAATTCAAACGGATCGTGGTAGTGAATATGTTAATCCCCATAATGCAAAAGTACTAACGAAATATAATACACTGCTCTATCATAGTCATAGCCCTATAAAGGCTGCATTGGCTGAACGATTGATAAGAACTATTCGACTTTTAATTTCAAGATATTGTACATTGAAAAATACATTTGCTTTTATTCGTGATATAGATAAAATCATGTTGTTTTATAATCAACGACCTCATCGATCATTGTCCAATTCAACCCCAACAGAAGCTCATCATTCCGATCATGATACAATTGACACCTTTCTTAAACAATATTCTAATGAAACGAGTGTCAAGAAGAAAAAATTCAGTGTTGGTGATATTGTTCGAATTAATTGAAGAACTAATGTATTTGAAAAGGGTAATTACTTATTGTACACAGAACTTTTTAAAGTTACAAAAATCCTAGACACTAAACCCATAACTTATCGTTTGCGCGATACCAAAGATGAAGAAATTCTCGGTGGTTTTTATGACTATGAACTACAAAAAGTTAAAAATAACAGTGAAATCTATCAAATTGAAAAGATATTAAAGGCTTGTACTTACAAGGGTAGGAAACAGTTACTTGTTCGGTGGCTAGGATACAACTCTGATTTTGATTCTTGGATCAGTGTTGAAGATATTGACAATGCCTGATGATTTTTATGTAAATTTTATGTCCAAAGTTTCCGATCCTATCTACAACGACTTGAATAAGACAAGTGATTTTTGGACGAAACTCTCCCCTGCCTTCATACGGTGCGTATGAAGTGGCTCTTGTCGATTGTATTCTCAAAAATACCTATGACATCCTTTGAAAGGATCGTGTGTATGATATAAAAGTTATACCATTCGATTGGTCACTCTTTGTCGACTATGAAATGGTTGAAGCACTTAAATCTAGCGAATATCCACATGTCAAATTGAAATATATTGAATATGATGATATGAGAAATTTGTGTCGTGCAATCAATAGAAAAATCTCATATCGTAGGAATGGTATATTCCCTTTTAATTATTCAATGGAACACGATAGGATTTACATTACTTCACCTGTTGAGAGTGAAATAATTATTCTCAATGATAATCTGAGAGACGTTCTTGGCTTTAAACAGAATATGATCAATGGGAAAAATGCTGGCACTGTTTACGGGATGAATCAAGTTATTTTTGCTGATTATCCACCTGGTTTTGCCTCGGACTCTTGCATATTTCTCTGTGCATCTTTTGTGGAAACATCGAGAGTAGGTAATTCAAATGTCCCCCTCCTACTTGTTCTTGAACGAAAAACAACCCGTGAACTTGTTCATCACTATAATATAAAGCATCTTCAGTATGTTCCTGTAAAAACTTCGTATTTGAAGCTCTGTCAGTTAACACTAAGAAGTGAATTGGGTGATCCTCTAGAAATAACAAAAGGTTTGGCAGTGATAACATGTCATTTTCGACCCATTGTCGGCGACAGCACCAACTAAAATGAACAATAGAAGAATTCCATTTGTCTGCCCCAATATCGATTGCTATGTTGGTGCTCTGAGTCCACGTCAAATAGGCAATGGATTGGACTACTACAAGGGGCTTACTACAATGTCTGGCTATGGTCTTGGTAGCTGGTTTGCTAGGCTATTTTGTTCTGCACTACCCCTTGCCAGAAAATATCTTGTACCTGCTGAATCAAATTTTACTGCCTCAACACTACAGGACTGGGGGTCGGGCATGAATTTCAAGGTGAGTGTTAAGGAAAATATTAGATCTTCAGCAAGAGCCGTTGGTGAGCAATGAAAACCTCGGCAAAATGGGGAGGGGTTGAAAAGGATGCGTGCACGTCATTCACTCATCAGTCTCTACCCAGGCGGGAAGTGAAGGACATCAACAAGGACTTTGAGGAATAAAACAAGGAAGACCAATAAGCAGAAAAAAAAAGTTCAGATGTCGTGGCTATACCTACAAGCAGTTTCTCGACATCTACGTTGACTTACCTCGATTGAACGACTTTCTAGTGGAAAATATACCGACAAGCGTATTTAATATTGATTTTTAGTGCCCTGCGAATAAAATGTTCTAAAAATGTGTGTGAAATTGTTTATTAATAAATGAAAAATGTATATACATGATAAAAACGACTTTTCTACTCTTTAGATTTCATCTTCTACTAGGTATTTGTCGATCACAACTAATGCAGGTAGATTTTCTGAATTCCCAGTGTACTGATCCTGATGTACTGCAATGTCAGGGTCACATTTCCTACAGTAGAGTGTAACTTCACTCTTGTCATATCTCTTTGTATATTCAATGATACTATTCTCATTCATTCTATAGAATTCACATGTTTCAATTTGCTTTTTGAAGCAATTTCACAAACAGTATCCTCAAGTGTCGAATCACATTCCGTTACAGCCAAATAAAAATCAGTGGGCTTATAATCACAGTAGTCATTGTCTTCACAACGATGACGTAGAAACCATATTCTTTTGTTGTTCCAACAGTTGAATCGCAGACCCGGCTCCTCCTCCCAGAACAATCTAAAACCACGACGATACCAATCTCGTAGCCATAAAATAAAATCTCTCTTAGGAACTCTTTCCAATCATACTAGTATATGTATTCTGCCACTGATTACATTTATCATAGTGGCAATTGGAGCATAGGTGTCCTCCAGGATGAGAGTCACACACCTCTTCAAGACAAGAATTACAACCTGTATTTTGCACAGCATATCCTCTGTGCATTTTACAAGGGTTGCATAATTTGCACTTTTCATCATACTCATCAATCATTGTGCAATTCTCACATGATGACCAGCTGCCCCGTGTGTACATACATAGCGGGCATGTATGGAACATTTTTTCATGTGTTGACACTCTCACTGCCACAATGAAACTGAGCTAGTAACAACAACAAATTGATTGGGATAGAGAGAGAGAGGAGTAAATACCTCCAATGTCTCTGATTGGCTCAGGCTGTTGGCTGAAAAAATAGTCTGGTTGTAAAACTTGGAGTTGAAACAAACTTGTGTGGGGAATCCCCGTTCATACTGGTTGCTTTGTTTTTGCAATGTTTAGGAACCAGTGGGGAATCCCCGCTCGTTTGGAAAGGTACTAAAGGGACATAAGCAAATAGCATGTAGTTTTAAAACGTGTTTAATCACGGGTAGAGGTCCCATTGAATAACACAGGAAGGAACATAAGGCCATAGAATAGCATGGGAGGGAACATAAACCCTTAGAATAACATAGGAAGGAACATAAACCCTTAGAATAGCATAGAAAGGAACATAAACCCTTAGAATAGCATAGGAAGGAACATAATCCACCCAAATCGATAAGTACATGCTCTGGAAAGGTGCCAAGGAACGTAAACCAAGCAAATAGCATAGGAAGAAACATAGAGTCGTAGAATAGCACAGGAAAGAGCATAGAGTCATAGAAGTATAAGTTAGCACTCTACTTATACCAGAAGGCTCGGGGTTGATACAAACCCCAGAGTCCTGGGGCAAGAGCTGTAGGTTATATCCAGAGGGCGTATTAGGTTGTTATGAAAAAGGTGTTAGTCTAAATTTTGGCAGACCCTTATTTGGTTGAAAATTGACAGTTATATTTCCCTTTTAAAGAGTCAAAAGTGATTGAAAGGCAAATAACTCCCAAAAGCCATGTTTTCCCCAAATTTATCCAACCTAATTTTTGAGACATTCATTTTTTACAGAATAGTTCAAAGAGCTATTGAGGGGGGAGGGGAAGCTGGTTACCCTTCGATATTTTATGACACTTAAAAAGTGAACTAGGACGTTCAATTTCCAAGCAAATGAGCCTACTTTGAAGTTTATATAAGCAATCCCTCCACAAGAGCCATATATGCCCCCAGGGCAATACTTATAACCCTTGCCCTGAAAACTGTGGGGGGAGTGTCCTGCTCACACATATAATTTCCAGAGCTTTCGACTGCGTAGAAACAATGGCTGTCTCAAAACTTTGACTCGATGTGTTTTGGAAAATTGTGGGCTTGGAAGGGGTGTTAATTGCTTTCCGATCACTTTCGACTATTAAAAAGGGTACTAGCCATTCAAATTTCCAATCGAATGAGCCTTTTCTGAATTTTCTATGACAACGCCTTCTATAAAAACCTTATATGCCCCCAGGGCATAATTTACAACCCTTGCCCTGAGGGCTGTGGGGGGGGGCTGTTATCCTCAAAGACCTAATTTCCTGAACTTTCAACTACGTTGAACAAAATGGCTATCTCAAAGTTTTAATTGGATGTGTTTGGGGAAAAGGTGGGCGTCAGAGAAATAAATTTGCCCCCACCCCCCTAATGCGCAAATTTATACCCTGAATTAGTATATTTAGGGGTGGGGATAAAATTCATTCCGACAAAAATGATTATTATATTTGGAAAGAACATAAAAAAGGCATCGAGTGGTATGTTTACTGTATTCATAAGTCAATAATATGATTTGGTAAACATTTACCTCTTCGGGTTAGTTGCCCTTCAATCACTTTCGACTATTAAAAAGGGCGCTAGTCCTTTGAGTTTCCAATCGAGCGAGTACTTTTTGAAGTTTCTACGACAAAGATTTCTATAAAAACCTTATATGCCCCCAGGGCATAACTTATAACTTACAACCTTTTCCCTGAGGGCTGTTTGGGATTCTCCTCCTCAAAAATATAATTTCTATCTGGAAATCAACAACGGTAAACAAAATGACTATCTAAAATTTTTTATTGGATGTGTTTGAGGAGCTGGTGGGCGTGGAAGGGGTGTTAGTTGCCTTCCAATCACTTTTGACGTTCAAAAAGGACACTAGAACTCTCAATTTCCAATCGAATGAGCCAGTAGTGTGTATATACTCAGTTTCAACCCTACTAGCCCAGGGGCATGAATATACAGTGCAGTTTGACGTGGACATTGCAAAAAGTGACCAAACCTTTTATGTTATATACCTATAAAGTGATCAAACACGTTTTGAAAGTATAAATGAGATTGTATAACGCAACCAGACTAGTTTTTGAGACACTTTCATCATAACATTTTTTTTGTGTTTTTTTGGCAATTGGTTTCTGATAACAAGTACCATTCATAGCGATCGTAGCTCTATGTTGGCTCGTTTTATATACTTCAGCTTGTCAATCCATTTGTGTTAAATAAAAATCTTGAATCTGAAAAATGAAAAAATAAGTATTTAAACGAAATGTACGATGCTGCTAATTAAAGAATAGTAGGCTAGACTATGAATTGTTTGATTGACATATGCTGTTAAATCACTTTACGTAAAAGCTAACTCTATTTGCAAAAAAAGGTAAGGGATTTGCGAATTGGAGTGTATGAACGATATTATTTGAATAATAGGAAAAAAAACAGAGCTAGATAACATTTGCGAATTGGAATCATATGAAGATGGAGAAAAAGGGTTAAACTAAATAGCAGTTAAGGTAACCCCGAAGGGCTTGTTAACTCAGGCAATTTGTTATACATTTGAGACAACAGCAATCTATGAAAATGATTAATGATGATAGACGGACATTGTGAGTTGACCTAGCTATACCTCTCCGATATGTTCAGTATAATTCACAAGTGGTGTTTGAACAGTTTTGTCAATTTAAAATAGGGTTTAACGTTATATTATACTAAAAATTTGATACTAAGAGAGATGTAGATGGCAAGAAAAGAATTTTAATAAAGAAATTCAGAACAATCCTTAGAAATCCTTGCAAATCAAGTAGTAATGTGTATGTGAGTACGAACCATCAAGGATCATAAGCAACAACGACCCTAACCACCCGAGACCTCAACACCAAAAGGTCCCCTATTCCCAAACTCGAAGGGTGCCCCCTCTCCCCCCCCCCCCATTTTTTTGAAGTTTTTTTAACTTTTTTTAAATATTTTTTTTGACATGATATATTTTTCCAACTTTTTTTTACATCTCTTAGAATGACATGTAAGATACTTAAAAATAAAAAAAAATCACATTTAATATTTTCCAAATTAAAAATGAGAATGATATAGAAATGTTAGTCGCAACTTTTACTATTAGAAAAATATTGTTTATAATAGCACCTTTTTTTTAATTGGACTAAATTTTTTTGGACTTTTTTTGGAACAATAAACACAACTCATATCTCTAAGAAGTGAAGATGAAGCATTTTAAGAAAGTATGTTCACATGATAGTGTTATTGTAGCATTGAATGCTGACACGGAGAAGTGTTTAAACTATGAAATAAGTACAAGTAATAGCACCATCGGAAACGTATGCGTGCATTGTCATGACAGTAAGGAATTAAATTTTTTTGGAGTACCAAAGAAAATCAACTCTTATGATGGTGGATATGCGAGATTGAGATCTCCAGAGATGATTTTACTTAAAGAGAATGCCAACGTAAAAATAATAGTTCTTGAAGAGGGGCATCTTCTTGCTAGTGCTTGTGGTAACATGTTACCCAGTGTTAAACCATATCGTCAGCTTTCGGGTATTAGAATTCAAATGAAAAAAAGACGAAAAAAAGGCCAACTCTTCAACTAATATTATAAACCATATCTTGTCTATGTGCCGGAACTTTTACCTGTGTAAAAATAGTGTGATAATAGACAGTGAAATTGCAAGAAAAATAAAAAGGGCATTGGGAGAAAATATCACTAAGGAATATAAAGATGAATCGATGAAAAACAAAGTACCAGTAAACGTTACTAGCATTAATCAAACAGTCAATTTACCAAATAATACCAAAAACGAAACGCATATTGAGCCTGTCGATGACACACCTGTAAAAATTGTGTATGACTCAAAATGGAATAATGATTATTTTACTGATTACGAACTAAGAGAAGACAATAGCTATAGTATCAAAAGAGAACATGGTGAACCATTTTATGGAACAGATTCAAAATGTCCAAAGTTGTTCATTGATATTATGAAGTATAATAATAATAATAATATATTTTTTGTATTAAAATTCTACATGACATTATTTCATTAAAAATATGTTATGCATTACATTGTTATATGTTCATTATTTTTAGAGTAAGCCAGCATATCAAACGTTTAAAATGTCTATTAAAACATCGGAGATGTAAGAAAAGGATTTTGCAAACATCATGTGTAGGATAAATAGGTTAACATAGAGAAAATCTAAGTATAAGAATGAATAAATTCTCTATCAACTTCTATTGACAGATACTTGGGATATCATTGACAGAATCTAACTATCAGAGTGAACAAATTATTTATCAATGTCTTTTAACAGACCCGTTTGATAACAGTGACATAATTTAAGTATCAAATTGAACACATTCTTTATTAAAATTTTTTATCGATATCATTTGTCGGGTACGTCAGATAACATTAACAAAATCTATCCATTAGAATGAATAAATTCTTTATCATCAGCCATTGTCAGATTTGTCATTATGAAAAAATTTTAAGTAATAAACTCTTTCTTGAATTCACCTCTTGGATACACAATCCACAAATTATAAAAAAAATAATTGTAGTTTCCAGACTTTATTTGCATGCAATAGATACCGAGAGTTCTATGACTCCTCCCTACAATGAATTCTAAGGGTTTTATGACTCCTCTCCATAAAGAATTCAGATGGCTTTAGGACTCATCCCCCTTGCCATAACTCTATTCAACCTTGAGCGAAGGTATAAAAGCTTGATGAAGTATTTCTCTAAGTGAAGACTATATTAATAGCTTCCAAGATGATAGGACTGTATGACACAGAATTTATCGGTTTGAAGAAATCATCTTGTGGTGTTATAGTTGAATGTGCATTTTTATTATTGTCTATGGAACTCGAAGAAATTGACTGTTATCATTGGATAGTGAACTATAATATGTTGTAGGATGATAAAAGCTTGTGGAGTACTACATTACGTTACATAAGCAGACTGGGATTCTACGATAGAGTGATTACGCCACTTAATAATAGTGGTTAGGAACTGAGAAATGTTTAGGAGGAAGTCAGTGAAATTTGCAGCTTTTTCGGGGTTGAAGCACTCTATGTAAAGCGTAATGTACCTACAGATAAAGTTTTAATTCAAAAGTGTGACCCTAGGATTCCACTTTTCAATTTAGAAGAATTTAAGTGTCCTAAATTTGATGGGGCTTATCACCGTCCTGAAGAAGAGGTTTGGTTCTTCGCGCAGTGGATACCTAAGAAGATATCTGATCGCGATAAATGCATGAGACACGGTGAACTTCAAGGACTATTTTTATGTAAATATGCGTTTTGTCTAAAAAAACCTATTAATTTGTTTAAGCAATAAATATCTTTAAGCCAAACCCGTCTTTATTCTTTAGAGTTGTTCTATTCCTTTCATTAAATTACGAACAAATTGTAAGTAAGTAACAATTTCTTTCTTTAACTCACTACTTGGATACACAATGCAGAAATTCCATTCAAGAAATTTTAAAAAATTGTAAGTAAGTAGCAAATTCTTTCTTGAATCCCACAGGCATTGAGATAGACAAACATCCACCCAGACACAGAGGCAAAGAGAGTGGGAGAGACAAAAACACATGCAAATATATAGATTCAGACATACAAACCAATAAAGAAATGCATTGAGATAGGCAAACATCCGCCATGACACATAAGCAGAGGAAGTGACAAAGACAAAAACACATATAAATCTAAGGATTCTGACATACAAAGCAACAATCACAGGCATTGAGATAGGCAAACATCTGCCCAGACACATAGGCAAGGAGAGTGAGAGAGACAAAAACACATATAAATATATGGATTCAGGCATACAAACCGACAGAGACAGGCACTGAGATAGGCAAACACCCCCCCAGACATATAAGCAGAGGAAGTGAGAGAGACAAAAACACATATAAATTTAAGGATTCTGACATACAAAGCAACCATCACAGGCATTGAGATAGTCAAACATCCGCCCAGACACATAGACAAGGAGAGCGAGATTGACAAAAACACATATAAATATATAGATTCAGAAATACAAAGGAACAATCACAGGCATTGAGATAGGCAAACACCCGCCCAGACACATAAGCAGAGGAAGTGAAAGAGACAAAAACACATATAAATATATAGATTCTGAGATACAAATCGACAAAGACAGTCACTTAGATAAGCAAACATCTGCCCAGACACATTGGCAAGGAGAGTGAGAGAGACAAAAACACATGCAAATATATTGATTCAGGCATACAAACCGACAGAGACAGGCATTGAGATAGGCAAACACCCGCCCAGACACATAAGCAGAGGAGTGTGGGAGAGATAAAAACTCATATAAATATATGGATTCTAACATACAAACCGACAAAGACAGGCAGTGATATAGGCAAACACCCGCCCAGACACATAAGCAGAGGAAGTGAGAGAGTCAAAAAACACATATAAATGTAAGGATTCTGACATACAAACCGACAATGACAGGTACAGAGATAAGCAAACACCCACCCAGACACATAGGCAAGGAGAGAGACAAAAACACTTATAAATGTAAGGATTCTGACACACAAACCAACAAAGCCTGGCTTTGAGATAGGCAAACACCTGCCCAGACACATAAGCAGAGGAAGTGAGGTAGACAAAAAACATATAAGTGTAAGGATTCTGACATACAAACCGACAAAGACAGGCATTGAGATAGGCAAACATCCGCCCGGACACATAGACAAGGAGAGTGAGAGAGACAAAAATACATATAAATATATGGATTCAGGCATACAAACCGACAAAGACAGGCACTGATATAAGCAAACACCCGCCCAGACACATAATCAGAGGAAGCGAGAGAGACGAAAACACATATAAATGTAAGGATTCTGACATACAAAGCAACAATCACAGGCATTGAGATAGACAAACATCCGCCCGGACACATAGGCAAGGAGAGCAAGAGTGATAAAAACAAATTTAAATATATAGACTCAGACATACAAAGGAACAATCACAGGCATTGAGATAGGAAAACACCCGCCCAGACACATAAGCAGAGGAAGTGAAAGAGACAAAAACACATATAAATATATAGATTCTGACATACAAATCAACAAAGACAGTCACTGAGATAAGCAAACATCCGCCCAGACACAAAGGCAAGGAGAGTGAGAGAGACAAAAACACATGCAAATATATGGATTCAGGCATACAAACCGACAGAGACAGGCATTGAGATAGGCAAACACACACCCAGACACATAAGCAGAGGAGATTGGGAGAGATAAAAACACATATAAATATATGGATTCTAAAATACAAACCGACAAAGACAGGCAGTGAGATAGGCAAACACCCGCCCAGACACATAAGCAGAGGAAGTGAGAGAGTCAAAAAAGACAAATAAATATAAGGATTCTGACATACAATCCGACAAAGAAAAGGAACTGAGATAAGCAAACACACGCCTAGAAATATAGGTCCAGAGAGTGAGAGACAAAAACACATGCAAATATATAGATTCAGGCATACCAACCAACAATGACAGACATTGAGATAGGCAAACACCTGCCAAGACATATAAGCAAAGAGAGTGAGAGAGTCAAAAACATATAAATATATGGATTCAGACGTACAAACCGACAAAGACTGGCACTGGGAGAAGCAAACATCCACCCTGACACATAGGCAAAGAGAGTGGGAGAGATAAAAAAAACACAAATATATTGATTCAGCCATACAAACCAATAATGACAGGCATTGAGATATGACTATGCATTATTTTGTTGAATTTAGGTTTGCAATAATTTTGCAATATTTGCAATAATTTCCATGAAAAAATATCTTTAACCTACATAAAATTTCAATACTAGCCTATGTAATCCACCCTGACACATAGGCAAAGAGAGTGGGAGAGATAAAAAAAAAACACAAATATATTGATTCAGCCATACAAACCAATAATGACAGGCATTGAGATACGACTATGCATTATTTCGTTGAATTTAGGTTTGATCAATTATAGACGGCAGCACACCCACTCAGACACACAGTCATAGTGAGAGATATCCAAAAAGTTGGGTTGATCTAGGTTCACTTAGAGTGGCACCACTCTAAGTGAACCTAGATCAACCCAACGTTTTGGATATCTCTCTCACTATGACTACGTGTCTGAGCGGGTGTGCTGCCATCTATAATCTCAATGCCTATCTCAATGGCTGTCTCTGTCGGTTTGTATGCCTGAATCAATATATTTGCATGTGTTTGTCTCTCTCACTTTCCTTGCCAATGTGTCTGGGCGGATATTTGCTTATCTCAGTGACTGTCTTTGTTGATTTGTATGTCAGAATCTATATATTTATAAGTGTTTTTTGTCTCTTTCACTTCCTCTGCTTATGTGTCTGGGCGGGTGTTTGCCTATCTCAAGGCCTGTGATTGTTTTTTTGTATGTCTGAATCTATATATTTATATGTGTTCTCGTCACTCTCGTTCTCCTTGCCTATGTGTCTGGGCTGATGTTTGCCTATCTCAATGCCTGTGATTGTAGCTTGGTATGTCAGAATCCTTACATTTATATGTGTTTTTGTCTCTCTCGCTTCCTCTGCTGGGCGGGTGTTTGCTTATCTCAGTGCCTGTCTCTGTCGGTTTGTATGCCTGAATCCATATATTTATATGTTTTTTTGTCTCTCTCACTCTCCTTGCCTATGTCTCCAGGCGGATGTTTGCCTATCTCAATGCCTGTCTTTGTCGGTTTGTATGTCAGAATCCTTACATTTATATGTTTTTTGTCTCCCTCACTTCCTCTGCTTATGTGTCTGGGCAGGTGTTTGCCTGTCTCAATGCCTGTCTCTGTCGGTTTGTATGCCTGAATCAGTATATTTGCATGTGTTGTTGTCTCCCTCACTTCCTCAGCTTATGTGTCTGGGCAGGTGTTTGCCTATCTCACTGCCTGTCTTTGTCGGTTTGTATGTCAGAATCCATATATTTATATGTGTTTTTATCCCTCCCACTCTCCTCTGCTTATTTATCTGGGCGGGTGTTTACCTATCTCAATGCCTGTTTCTGTCGGTTTGTATGCCTGAATCAATATATTTGCATGTGTTTTTGTCTCTCTCCCTCTCCTAGCCTATGTGTCTGGGCGGATGTTTGCCAATCTCAGTGACTGTTTTTGTCAATTTGTATGTCAGAATCTATATATTCATATGGGTTTTTGTCTCTCTCACTTCCTCTACTTATGTGTCTGGGCAGAAGTTTGCTTATCTCAGTACCTGTCTCTGTCGGTTTGTATGCCTGAATCCATATATTTATATGTGTTTTTGTCTCCCTCAGTTCCTCTGCTTATGTGTCTGGGCAGGTGTTTGCCTATCTCAATGCCTGTCTTTGTTGGTTTGTGTGTCAGAATCTTTACATTTATATGTGTTTTTGTCTCTCTCACTCTCCTTCCCTATGTGTCTGGGTGGGTGTTTGCTTATCTCTGTGACTGTCATTGTCGGTTTGTATGTCAGAATCCTTACATTTATATGTGTTTTTTTACTCTCTCACTTCCTCTGCTTATGTGTCTGGGCGGGTGTTTGCCTATCTCACTGCCTGTCTTTGTCGGTTTGTATGTCAGAATCCATATATTTATATGAGTTTTTATCTCTCCCACTCTCCTCTGCTTATGTGTCTGGGCGGGCGTTTGCCTATCTCAACGCCTGTCTCTGTCGGTTTGTATGTCTGAATCAATATATTTGCATGTGTTTTTGTCTCTCTCACTCGCCTTGCCTATGTGTCTGGGCGGATGTTTGCTTATCTCAGTGACTGTTTTGTCGATTTGTATGTCAGAGTCTATATATTTATATGTGTTTTTGTCTCTTTCACTTCCTCTGCTTATGTGTTTGGGCGGGTGTTTGCCTATCTCAATGCCTGTAATTGTTCCTTTGTATGCCTGAATCTATATATTTATTTGGTTTTTGTCACTCTCGCTCTCCTTGCCTATGTGTCTGGGCGGATGTTTGCCTATCTCAATGCCTGTGATTGTTGCTTTGTATGTCAGAATCCTTACATTTATATGTATTTTCGTCTCTCTCACTTCCTCTACTTATGTGTCTGGGCGGGTGTTTGCTTATCTCAGTACCTGTCTCTGTCTGTTTCGGTATGTATGCATGAATCCATATATTTATATGTGTTTTTGTCTCCCTCACTTCCTCTGCTTATGTGTCTGGGCAGGTGTTTGCCTATCTCAATGCCTGTCTTTGTTGGTTTGTGGATCAGAATCCTTACATTTATATGTATTATTTGTCTCTCTCACTTCCTCTGCTTATGTGTCTGGGCGAATGTTTGCCTATCTCAATGTATTTCTTTATTGGTTTGTATGTCTGAATCTATATATTTGCATGTGTGTTTATCCCTACCACTCTCTTTGCTCATGTGCCTGGGTGGAGGTTTGCCTATCTCAATGCCTTTTGGATTCAAGAAAGAATTTGCTACTTACTTACAATTTTTTAAAATTTCTTGAATGGAATTTCTGCATTGTGTATCCAAGTGGTGAGTTCAAGAGAGAAATTGTTACTTACTTACAATTTCTTCATAATTTAATGAAATGAATATAACTATTCTAAAGAAAAAAGACGGGTTAAGCTTAAAGATATTTATTGCTTAAACAAATTAATAGATTTATTGAGAAAAAACACATAGTTACATGAAAATAGTACTTAAAGTTCACCGTGTCTCATGCATTTATCGCGATCAGGTATGTCCTTAGGTATCCACTGCGCGAAGAACCTAACCTCGTCTTCAGGATGGTGATAAGCCCCTTCAAATTTAGGACACGTAAATTCTTCTAGATTGAAAAGTGGAATCCTAGGGTCACACTTTTGAATTAAAACTTTATCCGTAGGTACATTACCCTTTACATAGAGTGCTTCAACGCCGAAGAAGCTGCAAATTTCACTGACTTCCTCCTGAACCTTTCTCAGTTCCTGACCACTATCATTAAGTGGCGTAATCACTCTATCGTAGAATCCCAGTCTGTTTATATAAGGTAATGTAGTACTCCACAAGCTTTTATCGTACTCAAACATATTATAGTTCACTATCCAATGATAACAGTCAATTTCTTCGAGTTCCATAGACACAAATAAAAATGCACATTCAAATATAACGCCAAAAGATGATTTTTTCAAACCGAAAAATTCTGTTTCATACAGTCTTATCATCTTGGAGGCTATTAATGTAGTTGGTGCGTAGAGAAGTACTTCATCAAGCTTTTATACCTTCGCTCAAGGTTGAATGGAGTTATGACTAGGGGGATGAGTCCTAAAACCATCTGAATTCATTGTGGAGAGGAGTCATAAAACCCTTAGAATTCATTGTGGGGAGGTGTCATAGAATTCTCGGTATCTATTGCATGCAAATGAAGTCTGGATATTAAATTTTTTTTTATAATTTCTGTATTGTTTATCCAAGGTGTGAATTCAAGAAAGAGTTTATTACTTAAAATTTTTTCATAATGACAAATCCGACAACGGCTGATGATAAAGAATTTATTCATTCTAATAGATAGATTTTATTAATGTTATCTGACATACCCGACAAATGATATCGATAAAGAAGTTTAATAAAGAATGTGTTCAATTTGATACTTAAATTATGTCAGTTTTATCAAACGTATCTGTCAAAAGACATTGATAAAGAATGTATTCACTCTTATACTTAAATTTTATCAATGCTATCCCAAGTATCTGTCAATAGATGTTGATAGAGAATTTATTCATTCTTATACTTAGGTTTTCTCTATGTTAACCTATCTATCCGTTATATGATACATGAAAATTCCTTTTCTTACATCTCCGATGTTTTAATAGACATTCTAAACGTTTGATATGCTGACTTAATCTAAAAATAATGAACATATAAAAATGTAATGCATAACATATTTTTAATGAAATAATGTCATGTAGAATGTTAATACAAAAAATATATTATTATTATTATACATTATTAATATCAATGAACAACTTTGGATATTTTGAATCTGTTCCATAAAATGGTTCACCATTTTCTCTCTTGATACTATAGCTATTGTTTTCTCTTAGTCCATAATCAGTAAAATAATCATTATTCCATTTTGAGTCATATACAATTTTTACAGGTGTGTCATCGACAGGCTCAATATGGGTTTTGCATTGGTATTATTTGGCACATTGACTGTTTGATTAATGCTAGTAACATTTACTGGTACTTTGTTTTTCATCGATTCATCTTTATATTCCTTAGTGATATTTTCTGCCAATGCCCTTTTTATTCTTCTGGCAATTTCACTGTCTATTATCACATTATTTTTACACAGGTAACAGTTCTGGCACGTAGACAAGATATGGTATATGATATTAGTAGAAGAGTAGGCCTTTCTTTTCGTCTTTGCTTTCATTTGAATGCAAATACCCAAAAGCTGACAATATGGTTTAACACTGGGTAACATGTTACCACAAGCACTAGCAAGAAGATACCCCTCTTCATCAACTATTATTTTTATGTTGGCATTCTTTTTGAGTGCAATCATCTCTGGAGATCTCAATCTCGCATATCCACCGTATAAGAGTTGAATTTTTTTTGGTGCTCCAAAGAAATTTAATTCCTTACTGTCGAGACAATGCATGCATACGTTTCCGATGGTGGTACCACTTGTGCTTATTTCATAGTTTAAATACTTCTCCTTGTCAGCATTCAATGCTACAATAGCACTATCATGTGAACATACTTTCTCAAAATGCTTCATCTTCACTCCTTAGAGATATGAGTTTTGTTTATTGTTCCACTGTGTAGAAAATACTGATTGTTCCACTGTGTAAAAAATACTGATTTAATACATCCAATAAACTAGGTAGTGGCGATAAACGGACATAGAGCACCACTGGGAAAGCCGCATCGTGTCTCTGACCAAGCATAGAGTACAATTGTTAGAGCCATAAGCATATTTCATGTCATTTTAAGATACTTGAAAAAAAAAGAGTTGAATAATTTCAAAGTTCAAAAACAAATTTGGTTCAATAATAAAAAGTGCTACTACAAACAATATTTTTCTAATAGTAAAAGTTGCGACTAACATTTCTATATCATTTTCATTTTTAATTTGGGAAATATTAAATGTGATTTTTTTTTATTTTTAAGTATGTTACATGTCATTCTAAGAGATGTAAAAAAAAGTTGAAAAAACATATGTTAAAAAAAATTAATAAAAAAAAATTAAAAAAACGTCAAAAAAAATAGGGGGAGGGGGGCCAAAAAGTTGGGTGGGGAGAGGGGGCGCCCTTCGAATTTGGGGATAGGGAACCTTTGGGTGTTGAGGTCTCTGGTGGTTAGGGTCGTTGGTGCTTATGATCCTTGATGGTTCGTACTCACATACACCTTACTACTTGATTTGCAAAGATTTCTAAGGTTTGTTCTGAATTTCTTTATTAAAATTCTTTTCTTGCCATCAACATCTCTCTTAGTGTCATCTTTTTAGTATACTATAATATTAGACCCTATTTTAAATTGAGAACACTGTTCAAACACCACTTGTGTATTATACAGAAAAAATCGGTGAGGTAAAGGTAGGTCAACTCACAATGTCATTCTATCATCATTAACCATTTTTATAGATTGATGTTGTCTCAAATTTATAATAAATTGCCTGAGTTAACAAGCCCTTCGGGGTTACCTTAACTGCTAATCAGTTAAACTCTTTTTTCTCCACCTTCATATGATTCCAATTCGCAAATGTTATCTAGCTCTGTTTTTTTCCCTATTATTCAATTAATATCGTTGATACGCTCTAATTTGCGAATCCCTTACCCTTTTTTTGCAAATAGAGTTAGCTTTTACGTAAAGTGATTTAACAGCATATGTCAATCAAACAATTCTGAGTGTAGCCTACTATTCTTTAATTAGCAGCCTCGTACATTTTGTTTAAATACTTATTTTTTTATTTTCCAGATTCAAGATTTTTATTTAAGACAAATGAATTGAACAGCTGAAGTATTTAAAACGAGCCAACACAGAGCTACGATCGCAATGAATGGTACTTATTATCAGAAAAAAATGTCAAGTGCCGAAAAAAAAACAAAAAAAACACGTTATGATTAAAGTGTCTCAAAAACCCGTCTGGTTGCGTTATACAATCTAAATTATACTTTCAAAACGTGTTTGATCACTTTATAGGTATATAATATAAAAGGTTGGTCGCTTTTTGCAATGTGCACGTCAAACTGCACTGTATATTCAAGCCCCTGGGCTTGTAGGGTTGAGCTCCCTTTGAAGTTTCTACGACGACCCGTTCCATATGAAGTTCCTCTGGGAAAAAAATAAATAAATAATAAATAGTAATAATAAAATATTTGAGCCGTATGGCCTTTACTATAGGCAACGCTATAGCGTTGCCTCTGATTGGGGTAAAAGAAAGATGACTGCCTCGTTCATTTGTTTAATAATTTATGTTCGTTTTGAGTCTTGAGTTGAATGCTAACTTTACATTTCTTAAATTTTAAGTTTATTATTGGTTTCATTTTATTTAACTTGTTTCTTTTAACTTTTAGTTGATTAATAATTATAATGTATGTATTTTTTTTACTCTGCTGAAGACATGTTTTCGCTTTGTCTTTTGCTAAAGAAAAACTTTTTTTTTCTATTTAATTTCTAGGTTCTTTATTTAACTATAAAATGACCCATAAACTAACATGATGTTTCTATGAGGTTAAGAAAACAACCTTATGGTATTGATTATGTTATCGTAAACCGAAGACTGGCAGGATCAACGTAAGATGTTATGGCACATAAGAGTGCTGTTTTCTTATAATAAAATTAAAGATCACCATCTATTAGTGTCTAGGATTAATTAAAAACTGATGTTTCAGATAGGATAAAATTGCTGAAGACCTGAAAAATAAAGCTGGACGGCATAATAGTAACATATTTCACCATTTCTTATATTTTCTCGAATTCTTGGCATGTTAAAAAATCGAGAGGGAGAAGTCAATCTGGACTTGTCCCAGTTAAAGATAGGGATGGGGCCACAATTAGTGACAAGGAAAAAGTTCAAGAGAGATAGGTAGAACATTTTGAGAATCTGCAAAACCGAGATTGAGTTAAAGGAAAAGATGTAGAGAAAAATGAAAAAGTTTATGACACCTTGGATGTGAAGAAAGATTTATTTTGTGAGGAAGGTTTAGTGACAATACTAAAAAGACTAGCAAATGATAAGCCCCATCTGCTGATATTGTATTAAATGAGCTTCTTAAATTTGATGGCTTTGAACTTCGAAATAAGTTACTGAAGATTGTGAATATGATTTTTGGCAAAGGGGATTTATTTAGTGATTTTACCAAAACCCTGATTATGCATTTGTATAGGAAAGGTAAAAAGGGTGAAAGTGGTAATTATAGAGCCATTAGCCTGGTTTCCAGGCTAATTATAGAGCCATTATAGAGCCAGGCAAATATAGAGCCAGTGGTAATGATAGAGCCATTAGCCTGGTTCCATTAGCCTGGTTTCAAATCACCTAGTATGATGATACTTTTAGAATTGGAGATGCTACAGACAAAGTTTTAAGAAAAAAACAGTTCAGTTTTATTAACAGAGGAGGATTTGTTGACCAAATCTTCACTGTTAGGTTAATACCTGAGAAGTGCCTCAGTAACCAAAAAACTTTAGGCCTCAATGTCGTAGATTATTAAATTAAAAAACAAGTTTTTTCATCTGAAAGTAAGAAGCAGCATTAAAACTTAAAATGAACAGAAATTGTGATGTATATGAGGGAGATTGCTCCTCCTCAATACCTTACTAGAACTTTACGCTGAAGTTTTTAAGTACTTTTAAAAAATTCTGATTGTTTCTATTAAACGAACATAGTGTTTCAGGAGTCGTTCTAAAAGAATTAGAATAGAATTCAAACTTAGCGTAAAGAGTCAGGTGTCGAGGAGGAGCAGCCTCCTCATATACATAATAACTTCTGTTCGTTTTACGCTTTAATGTTGAACCTTACTTTCAGTAAAAATAAACTTATTTTTTTACTTAGTTTTTGATCGTTTTTTAAATAATGCCAGGAAATCTGTCCACTTATCCACAGAAAAATCCCTCCTCCCTATGGATTTATTCCTTCGACAATTCGATCCTGGTGAAAATTTAACCCGGACAATTACCCTTAACATCTCCAGAATTGAGTCGGCAAAGAGAAAGCAAGACATAAGAAGAATTTTGTTTAGGAATTCTGAAAAACTCCCCCAGTGTAAAATTTCCCCTGAAAAATTTGCCACCCGAAAGATTTCCTCCCCATGGAAAATCATCCCTGTAAAAATTCAACCAGCAGAAAATTCGCCCCTCTAACCCCAAAAATGTACGCAGATTTCCCAATAACAAATACTAAAGGTAAGCAACGGGCATAATTTTGTAATTTAAAGACCATTCCCCAGGGGCTGGGGGGTTCATGATATCTCCAAAGGCACAGTTATTTGGCCTCTCTAGTATGCTTAACAAAATGGCTGTCTTAAAATTTTGATCAGACAGTTTTGAGAAAAAAGGAGCGTGGGAGGGTGCCTTGTTACCCTTCAATCTTTTTGGTCACTTAAAAAGAGCACAAGAAGTTTTATTCTGTTTGAATGAGCCCTCTCCTGGGCTCATTCTAGGGCCACTGGGCCGATACGATCACCCCTGGAAAAAAACCCGCATCCGTGATCTTTTTTCTGGCAAAAAAAATACAAATACATATTTTTGGAGATAGAAGCTTGAAACCTCTACTGTATGGTTCTCTGATATGCTGAATTTGATGGTGTGATTTTTTCGGATGAAAGATTACAGATTGCCCAATATTGTCTTTTTTCAGCCAACTGTCTAGGGCTAAACACGAAAAGAAGGTCATTCTCGGTTGGAGTGGGAGTAAATCGTAAGGAAAAATTCAAGTAAAATGGGAACTTCCTGGGGTTGCAAAGAGGAAAGTGAAGAAGAGAGAAAACGAGGACAATAACAGCCAATGAAAAAACTGAAAAATTATGCAAATTTTTTTGTCAAGACCTCCGATTAACCGTCCTCAGTGCAGAATAAAAGTGATAAAATATAAAACCAAACCTTAAAAGAAAACTCAAAACTGAAATTTGATGACCCATTCAGAGTAAAAGTTAGAGGGTAACTTCAACGTTTTTCAACTTCAACTTCATCTCCATAATAACAAAGTGTTGTAGTCATATCCCTATTATGCATCTCCATTCTATTAATTAGGTCAGTTCGCACATAAGTATGGACACAGAAAGAATCAGTTGTCATTTTAACTAATTTTCCGTTCACTTTGCCATATATATTATATGAAGAAAGAGGAGTGGTTCTTACAGTCTTATGTTTTGCAAATGGATACCATTTTCTTACTGAGGGTAAATAAAAATAAAAAGGGTGCATTAACAATAGTATTAACCAAAACAACGAAGACTCTGGAAAACAGTACAAACATTTACATCATTACAACTGCACAAGAGCTTACTATATTTAACTCATAGGTAGACTGTATGCAAATGCAACAAGTTGCAATGACTAGCTATAGAATTACCACTTCAGAATTGTTTACAAAAGTTTGAAAGGTGATAGGTAAAAGGTGATGAAAGGTGATATGTTTTCAAACTGTATAGGTAAGTTGAGGAATTTTTGAATTTCAATTCTTGAAAAAGGGGAAGGTTTGTTACCGAAATCTGAAAATTCAAACTCATAGAAGTGTGAAAATACAACTGGCGTTAATATTCCCGGAATTTGCTGGCTTTGTGTTGTCAAACTGAAATTCAGAAGAAAAACCCCAGGCTTTTAAAAAAAACATAGGTTTTTAAAATATGGTAGTTTTAGTAATCAAAATCTGGAAAATAAAAGTTTTGCAAGTGAAAAATGTGAAACTTGTTAAGATTTTTAAAATGGCATGTCTTTATGTTGTTAAACAGTGAAGGTAAGTTGAGAAAGTTGTGGAATTCCCATACTTGGGTTTCTTTAAATTTTAAGTGTTTAATTACCGAAACCTCAAAATATAAGCCTAATAAGTGTAAAAATTTTAAACTTGATATGAATCCTAGATTTTTCTGTTTCAGTGCTGTTAAATCGTTAAACTAAGTTTAAGGGTTATTGACTTTTGAAAAAAAAAAGATGCTTCAAATATGAAGAAATCTCAATATTGATAGTGTTAGAAATTTCAAAATGTGAAATTTATCAAGATTCTGTAAATGGGGAGGTTGATTGTCAAAAAACAAAAACTAATAGTCTTAAAATCCTAAAATTAAAAAAATATGTATATAGAAATTCTTGAAACTTGAAGATTTTACTCTTTCAAATCTGGAAATTGAAAGACCTAAAGCTAAGAAATTGTAAAAGAAAGCTGTGTATCTTCATTAATACAACCTTTGTCTGTGACTAGCATGCGCTGGATACATTGTAAAAAGAAAGTGCTAAATACTCTTTCCAAAATATTTTAACACTTATTTTATTGTTAGAAGAATGAATGTTTACAGAATTAGGAAAACTAAATAGTGTTTTTTATAAAAATAATTTAATCAATTTCACACAATTGCAGGGCAGGAGAAGAAAAACTACAGATATTTGGCTGGTAAACTGTGCTCCAAGTTACTAACCGGAAAAATCTAGACGAAAAACCGTCAACCCATCAACGGGGACCTGTGCTTCATCTACTTTAGCCGACAACTACTCGGCAAATATGCACTTAGCATTCGCTTTGCATCTAAATCAATCTATCTATCTGGCAGAATTTTTCTACACTATAGACAATTCGGTGACTATACTCAAACAAAACCTAATCCACGGAACACGCACACAGAATACTAGTCCGCAAAGAATAAGCACATGAAATGAACAAAGAATATTACATAATCTAAATGAGTGCTTTGAGATATTTGGGGAAAGTAAGCAGGAAGGGTGTGCGAAAGAACAGGATGGCTGGTCCCCAACCCCCCATTCTACTTTCTGGCTGAAGCACCATAAAACGGGGATCAGCACCACCAGTAAGGATTATAATATTTCAATATCATATTACTTTTACTTTAAACTTCAAAATTTCGGTACTGTTCAATTAGCTGGAACCCACGAGATATATTGTATACGGAATATGCTTAAGAAACTAGTCAAATGGGTTTCTTTCAATAGAGAATTGGATTACAAACCGTGGTTTGTCATTGCGTTTACAGTAATTAAGCTTTTGTTTTTTGGGGTTTAGGGGGGATCAAGGTACCTAGGCTATGTTACGAATTTAATATTCGTATATTCGAATGCCATGCTTTACCCCCCTCCCCCCCTAATGTGCAAATATATAGCCCAAATTTGTTTTTAAACTATTATATTTTTATCAAATTTTGTTTTATTTCATTAGCCTTAACCAAACTTGACTTCTTGCGTGGGTTTCAGGTAATTGAACAGTACAAAAATTTCTGAATACACAACTCTTATATCGTTCACATCACTATTTTTGCCTAGCACTAATGTTCTGTATATTATGTGCAGTCATACTGAATTGCATGCAGACTCTCAAAACACGTACTGGGACAGAATCGTTAATTTATGTTTTCTAGAAAACCTCTGATACTGTTCAAAACAAATTCATCTAGATCAAGATCCTGCTCATTTAAAACACTAATTTTGGGTTTAATAATGTTTTGTTTTATATAATTTATGCTGCGACGCCGTCTATAGAGTCCTGTCAACCAAGCCACTATGTATCGAATAGTATCTTGTCCTGTTTGTCTAAGGAAGAAAAGTAATAAATCGGTGAGTGCCACTGGAAGTATGCTTAATAATATTGTACTCAATCCGACAACATTGATTATATTTGCCATTATACCAGTTGTGCGCGAACTTAATTTTGGAAGTTCCGGGGTCACAAAACTTTCCATTCCTTCTTGCATATGGAAGCCTGCTTCTGGATTAAGTCGTGATATAGCACTGGGATCTAGAAGATAAACTTTATTTACCACTTAGCTTCAAGATTAATTCTTAAAAACAAAATTTAAATAGGGCTGCAGAGTATTAGCCCAATAAAAGGTTATTAGTCCGTTTCACAAAAAAGTCTTTTACAAACATGTTTTATAAATTTAAAGATATTGGTGCTGACAGCAGAGGTGTTACCGTTCAAATCTTTTCATTTTGAGAGGTAGAGGAGACACTGACATGATCTACCTTGTTTTTGATCATTTTTACCGTCTGTTTGACAGACTGATATTGAGAGACTGTTAAATTCGACGAAATCACTAGAATTAGCAAAGATTAGGAGTGATTTACTTAAAAAAAAACTTGTTCTGCACGCTGACCAAGGGTCTGTGTTGCGCAGGTACCAATCTCCTGATTCGATGCCTTCGGCCGGGAGTGCAATGCGTGGTTGGGGGCAAATAATCTGACACTTCCCGTGTTTATCCCCCAGATTTCTCAAGGTGCAGATTTAGAGCTGGGGCAACTCCGGCTGAGCTTACAGGGGCACACCATTTACCCCCGTTCCAAACCAAATAACCAGCGACATCCGGTCTCGAACCCCTGACCTTTGGATTTCAAGTCCAGAGTGCCAACCACTCAGCTAGGACGGCTAAATAAATTACTTCTCAAGTGAACAAACACATTTTGATAAAAGATTAAACGTATTACACAGGAGGGATAAAAGAGAATGAAGTCCACCCCCATACACATCCCTTCCGTTTGTCATTGTGTGAATATTGAGAAACCATACCCAATTCCACAATAAAAACTTTTGCCAATAAACAGCTTAAGAATCAATGTCTTCATTGCATCTCGTAATTGCTACAAACTTACCCTATACTAAACTGTGTCTCCGTTGCCGACCTAAGATATACCTAACTACTTCCAATATCCACTTTTAGCATTATTAGTTTGGAACTGAAAGGTTTTCTACATAAAAGGCGAGGGGGAGGGGGACTAACATTTATTGTTTGTAATAAGAAATACAAAATTTGGGCGTGATCCCAAAATAATATTTAACTAATGAGGATACAGCCTTACTTATCTCACCATTAAAGAATCATTAGAACATACTAAATAGACATTTCCACCAATTTTTCTCAGAAAATGATTGTTCTAGTCATGAAAACCGAAATCTCGGTACCGGTGTTGAGACACACTGGTATCAAAATCTCTAAAAAGTTGTGATGTTCGCACTGAGATGATGGTATATTTGAGGTTAGATGTATTAGGTCAAAGAGGTACGTCAATTTTTCTTGGCAGAAATTAGTTTCAATTGACATTTACTAAGCCGAAACAGACAAACCAAGCAGATTTTAAGGGGGAAGTAAGATAAAGTAAGAGAGTATGAAACAGAAAATGAGACAGTAAGAGAGTTTGGGAGAAAAACAGAAAAATGGAGACAAAAAAATTACTCTTTACGGGCATCTGTTAAGAAAAAACTGTTTTTACAGAAATAAATCATAAGTTAGATTCCAGTGGCAAGAATTTGCTGCATTCAAACGATCGTACTTTGCAAAATCACAGTGCAAATATCTTCCGTGCCCAGTGTTCAAGACTTTGAATACTGTCTAACAGGGAAAAAATTTAAACAATATTTTGTAAGAAAATCGGTCTTTATAAGGAAAAAACTATTTGTGTTATTTAGAATTATAATAAAAATGATTAAGAAAGGGAGGCCTCTAATATTTACGAATGATTTTGACAAATTCATTATCGTGATAACTTTCCGTAAAGTTTTGGGGTCGGAAAAAATAGATCTTATGTTTCAAAAGCTATTCTCGACCATTTTGAATGTCTTTGCATACAACTAGTACTGTACAATGGTCTTAGAATAAAACAAAAAAAAAACCAAGAATATTACATATCTCAGCTGTTAATGGATTTCTTAATGTCTACCAAGGGCAACTCGCAGCAGTCTTTTTCGAACATATGTTTTAAAGACATTTTAACAAACAAAATTTCTTCGGAGAAAAGTATAGAGCAACATTAACCTTAGTTGAGTAGAAATAAAGACAAATAATTAATTGTGCAATCAAAATAAATTATTATGAATAAATAAAGAAAACCCAACTGGAACATAAATTACAACGAGAACTTAAAAAAAGCCTTATAAGCCTTAGAACAAATAATTACCACAGACAGGAGTTAAGATGACGTCTTTATTCCTTCAGAACCGGAAACTTATGTTTACACTTAACTGGGAACAATTTTTGTTTAAAACTGTGCGTTTATATCTGTTCTAACTTCAATCAAAGAAAATAGAAATCATTTAATTAGCCAAGATTACTCAAAAAGTGTAATAATCGTAGATTTACTGTTTAATGTAATATAACTTATCCCTGGAACTTATAATAATTTCTGATTTGTTAACTCTATTAAAAAAAAGCTTCAAATTTGTATGTATTAGCTGTGGGAGGGGTGCTGTTCCTAATGGACCACCAAATATAAGAGACAATTGAACATCCCCCAGCACCCTATTTTACGACCGTGAATATATTTACAGGTGAATGGTACACCACATATGGGAGACTAAAAATAGGCTATGACGATGAATCTACTCATGTCTCTGACGGGGCTCCAAATAAGGACTCACTAAGAATAATCTATTCTAAAGTGTTAGATGTAATGTGACAGAAATTCTATTTTTAATATATTTTCCTTTGAATTTGAGCACATAAATATTGATTACAACTGCCAGTGTGCTATCACTAATAGTTGTAATCTTGACTGAGCGAT